>NC_057692.1:2707922-2758574 GCF_014466175.1 Vespula pensylvanica | reverse complement strand
GAGAGAGAGAGAGAGAGAGAGAGAGAGAGAGAGAGAGAGAGAGAGAGAAACTGGAATTTCGTTGTCGTAACGGAACATGACGTACATAACCGATCGATGTTTTATAAGCTATTCGTAAAAATGATCACTCGTAACTATATGTCAGAGACTTACGACAGTTCGTCGGATTTATAAAATAAACGTACGTATTAATAAATATATTATATCTTTATTTTAAAATATAATAAATGTAATCGATATACTATTAATTATTTCCATCTCGATAAATTTTTTCAAACATTCAATAATTTATCTTTATGACATTCTTTTATAATTCTCGTTTAATTCTATTCCTGTGTATTACTTAAAAGGTAAAGTTCAGAATCGTTAAGAATTAAAATAAAACGCTTTTTGTATCAATCGAATAGAATACTTGGATTATATCTTATATTTTTTTTTTCGATCGTATTATTCATTTCAAGATAACTTTTAATTTCCACAGAATCATTTCTCGTCTATATAAAACTTTTCTTTGCTTCAAACTACTTTTTTTCTTTTCGAACTCGTTTTCTTACCGTGAACAGTCACCTGCTAGCCATACTACGCCTTTGTCTTTCTTTTTCTTTCTCTCTTTCTCTCTCTCTCTCTCTCTCTCTCTCTCTCTCTCTCTCCCTCCCTCTCTCTTTCTGTCGGAACGAAAATTCAAATTTTCCGACATTATCTATGCGGACGTGAAACTATTACTAGGAATATAAATTTCTCTCTTTCTCTCTCTTTCTCTCTCATGTTTTATCGTGTTTTCATATCACCAACTCTTCGGCCATTCACGAGTGAAAAGAAATATGAGAAAAATAAGTTTTGTACCGAAAAAAGACATCGATGATTAGATCAAAAGATCTACTTTTTATTTGCATTTAAAAATTTTTTTGAGTTTATATCCGTTTCTTAATAGTCTTTTTTTTTGTTTTTTTTTAATACTCTAGAAATTATTATTTTTATTGAAAAAAAATTGTTGGCTTTTATCGTATATCGTTCCGTATATTATTGTACAAGTTATTTGAAACTTTTAGAGTAAAATAATAAGTTGAAATAAATGAAATATTTTTGTTTACGTAAAAATATACACATATATATATATATATATATATATATATATATATACATATATATTTATTTTTTCTTTCTCTTTCTCTTTTTCTCTCTCTTTCCCCTTCAATGATCAGTTTCGAAAAGAAGATTTATTTGTTATTCATTGCTTATTTATTTCTAAGAGTCCTCAATCGTTGGATCGCGAAAAGATCGGTCGACCTCTTCTTGAAAGAAGAGAAGGAAGAAAGTTGAAGAGCTCATTGAGAAAAAAAAAAGGAAAAGATGTAGAAAGAAGAAAGATAGGAGAGTGTCTGAAGTGGTCGAGGAGAAACTCAAGGCTTACAATTAATCTAGAAATAAAGTGGTACGTCATGAAGGACGAATCAGTATTTGTTTCTTCTTCTGCTTTATATATTTTTTTTTATTAAATTCTTTATAAAACTTGTCGATCGATAACACAGACAATAGTTGAATAATTAATAAATTTTATTCTTTTGAGTTATCCTGGAAAGATCAGAAGAGCATCGTTTTTATACTCGTAGAGAAAATAATCTTTTGTTTCAATCACATCTTAAATCAGTTTTGATTCATTACGATCACTGTATATATTGTAAAACTATATATACAATTATGTATAGGTGTATATATATTTTATATTGATTGAAACTATATATATATATATATATATATATATATATATATATATATATATATCGATTTGATTTCAAAAGCATTTTTCGTATCTACTGTATCAAGAAAAAAAAGCTAACTCTTATATTTTCTATTCGCAAAACGAGTACGTGAAAGATAATAATACAAAATCAAGATCTATCGAATAACATCTTTAGAAACTTCCTTTTAAAGGATACTAAAGAATAATAACAATGAAGAATGCTCGAGGCTTCAGTTCCATTTCGAAGCTTCTTATTTTAAACTGGGTAGCTCGCAAAGGACACCGAAAGCCGATTTAAAAGCACTAAACACTGATTTTCCCTTAACGCTAAGATAGAACACATTGCTCCCGTTCTTTCAAGCTGACTCGCGAGTTTCTACTCAGTCAGAAAAGAAACACGTCTAACGATTTAGGAAAGTCCAAATCCAGAAATCCTGTGAAAACTTTCGTAATGGCAGCGCATCTTGGACGAAAGCGTGAATGGCTCTTCTTCAAGATTAACACGTTATTGTAAGATACGCGTCGGGCAACGCGAAGACCATCCATCGCCATCTTGCTTCTTACTTTCTTTCTCTCTTCCTTTCTGTTCTTCAGACTCGAGAGACGAAACTTTCGAAGGTGGATAAGAAAGGCGAGCGAGGTAAACTGAATTTATCGAGTTAAAGTTGGTAGAGTGGTAATACTTATTTACAGTTCGGTAACTGAGGTTTTTACAATGAGAAAGACTGCTCGTTAAATCGGATGTATGTTAAAAGATGGACTTTCCGGAAGATTAGCAAACTTTTTGCGAATCTTTTTTTTTTTGAAGTGAATAGATCGAATGTGTTGATAACAAATATAGATAGAAATCTTGTCGAACTAACTTCTGTATCATTTTCTTGAAGTAACATTTCCGATTCTTTTTTATTTTTATCTGGAAGAGATCATTGAAGAATTTTTTATTACGTACGTTATCATTACTACGTTGATATATCGATTACCAGACATAATATACAGAAAAAATGTTTCGAATAAATGGGTTATGCGATAATCAATAAAACGGATAATCGATAAAAAGAAAACAATGGTGAACGAAATGGAACAGAATATATTTACATTTCTTATACGTACTATATGTGATATAAATAAAAACCTCTTTTTCAAATAACCAAAGATATATTTACATTAAATAATGGACGTTTTAATAAAAAGTCGAAGTGCTTCCAATAGGTCAAAAAAAAAGACAAAAAAAGAAGAGGAATGTATAATTCCATTTCCGAGTCTGTTTCATGCGATGTATTACGTAAACATCGTTGAAAATCGTTGCTCGTACTCAGGATGATCCTGTAAAAACGTGCGATTCAATCGGATCCGAAAAGTAAAACGCATAACTAACAGGATATCTGTGAAGGGAGATGAGGGGATATGGGAGCCTCTCGAAACAATCGCCGGTTCGTGTACAATAAACGATTGTTCTTGTTAATCGAAGTGCTGATATTCGTAAAAGCCCGCGTCGAGGCAAAGCGCGCGATAAATAACATTCTCTCCACGTTCGCTCTAAACTCATCCCTGCTTTTTCCCCTCTCCGTTCCTCTTCTCTCTTCCTCTCTCTCTCTCTCTCTCTCTCTCTCTCTCTCTCTCTCTCTCTCTCTCTTTCTCTCTGTTTCTCTCTTATACTCGTTCCAACGATTGTTTCTGCTTTTCATATAATAATTTGTACGCGGGGAGCAGATAAGCAGCACTGGTGTCAGGGATCAACGTTAACAATACCAACTGATCTTTTTCTCTTTTTCTTTTACAAACATTTCGACTCGAGTTACATCCTTCTCTTTTTATTTACATATGATATTCTCTTTCCTTTTAACGAATGGAGTCGAGAAAAAAGTAAAATATATTAAATAATTATCTCTTGCTCAAAAAGAGTATATATGTATATATATTAATTATAAATTTCTGTAATATTATTAATAATGATATTTATATATTTTTTTATATATATATTTTTTTGTATATAAGAAACTGTAATGTCTCCGAACGAAACTAAATAGTTGGAGACATTGACTAGAGAACAATCTAATCAACTCGATTTTTTCCAAAGTTGCAACGAACTTGTCCCTGAACTTAACAGCTCAAATTTCCGTATAACTCACTATGAGCTTCATTATCAGCGTTGTAAGAGACAGAGAGAGAGAGAGAGAGAGAGAGAGAGAGAGAGAGAGAGAGAGAGAGAGAGAGAGAGAGAGAGAGAGAGAGAGAGAGAGAGAGAGAGAGAGAGAGAGAGAGAGAGATGATTGTACCTTAAGAAACTACACCATGGAAGATATCGCATTATGAGTTTATCATCTCCGTTGGGAAAACTTGTGTAGAAATTCTTGCTAGACGATTAATTACAACGATCCGCCTATCGCGTTCTTCTCGCGTAATATTTCTGCGAAGATAGTGGTAGGATAGAGGTAAGGGTCGTTGTATAAGAATTCATAGGTAAATATTAAGTTTAATTATCAACATTCTTCTTCGTGTGAATACTTTTGGGATGCAGATGTTAAGGCATCGTATATTAAATAAATAAACAGATATTTACTTCTTTATTTTCGTCTCATCGAAGTAGATGGGATGGGTATGCGTGACAAATATATAAAATAAAATAATGAATAATAAAATTTCTTGCTTTTTTCATTTAAAGTAACAAATAAATGTAATAAAATATAAAACTCCTTGTAAACGAGAAAACCATAAGTGGGGTATTTACAGTAACGATCAATATGTATTTTAAACGATGTGTCAAGTACAAGTGATCGAAGACTGAGAATGCTTGAATTTCTTGCGATTAACTAAGATGCCATTTTAAGATATGTCGTTGTGGATTGTTGATAATTTTTTTCCCGATTTTTCAAATGCTGTGATGCTAGCCAATTTCAATTTCTTTTTTATGGAAAAATACAAATCAAAGCGATATCCTTACCGAATGTATAAGTATCTTTTATTACAATTTATTGTAATTTGATTCTACTATGAAATAATTTCTAATGTTTTGAATAATTTCATTTATTTATGTTTTATCTAATAATCATGATGTGTCTCATCTTTGAGGTCATTTCATTGCTCAATTATATATATATATATATATATATATATATATATATATATATATATTTTTTTTTTAATTAAAACGTAATTTAATATGAACATGATATCACATCTCGTAATATGAAATCGTTCGAAATATTATAACTCGTTTTATTATGGAGTTTTAAAAATATTTTAAATAATTATCGAAATTTTTTAATTTTTAACTAACACACACGTATAAAAAATATAATATCTGCATAATCAATTTCTCCCTCGAAGCAGTTAACGTTCACATTGTTCACGAGTTCGACCGGTAGCCGATGCATTTTATGAATCGTTTGGTAACTGCATAATATTACATATATACCAACGTATATGCCTGTGTTTATGTTTACATATCTATATGAATACATGCGTACGTAGGCGTAACGTTGAACGAACGTCCAAGGATTCACACGTTATTGCTTTTTTGCGGGAACGAGAATGAGTCCGACGATAATGAAAGAGCCGAGCGCGCGGCATCCCAAAAATTTCTATCGACTCCCACCTCCTCTTTTTTTCACCTCTCTCATCCTTTTTTCACTCGATGCAAAAGCTATTTAGTATTCTTGAATATGGGAACCCAAAAATGGATTTGTATACATATTCGTTTGTCTCTCTCTATCTCTCTTTCTCTACTTGTATGATATATAACGATAAATAATCGGTGAGTTCTTTGATTAAAAAACTCGTTATTAAAGAATATTGAATTTGCAATTGAAAGAGAGAGAGAGAGAGACAGAGAGAGAGAAAATAGTCGCAGTAATAACCTTTCAAAAAGAACTTCATATAAAAGTCTCTTTAATGTGAAAGAATTCAATAAAAATTCATTAACCTCGCGTTACATCATATATTCGTAATTTTTTTTCTTTGTTTCTTTTTTTTTATTTCTTTTTTCTTTTATTTTTTTCTTTCTTCTTTTTTTTGTAAATGTTTAATCACGAAATTAATAGAAATGGTGTTTTTATATTTAAAGATAATATTGAAATATAAATCGCCTGGTGGTATTCGTGTAGTTGGAGGCACGTATACATTCGAATATCATTAAATTATTGTTACAGGGTCGATACCTCACCTACAATCCGATTTATTTTAATATTTCTTTGAAAAAGATTTATAAAATTAAATGCGTTTATACTCTTCTCGAAACCATTTCGGATTCAATGAAAATGCATTATATACGGTCGACGGCGACGATTTCGCATGAATTAACAACATAAGTAATAAAAAAAAAAGAAAAAAAAAAGAAAAAAAAATGCAATATACGTGTGAGCGCACGTGATATTAATAACGGTTTATGGTCTTGAGTAACATTCAAGTAATCAACGTTATTTAGGGTACCCCATTTAGCGGTCATCTTTATAATTTCTCAGCTGAAATTTCGCCGAAATTCCGCGGAAATCGCGAAGATCCATGGCGACGACGGGTTCCGCTTCCTTCTCCTTACTGGTCATTAATTAAAGCCCGTAATTACTTTCTAGAACTTGAAACACGGCTGGCTGAGTGGAAGGGTGGTAGGATGAAGGGAAGGGAGAGGCAGGTACGGTGGTGGAATAGGTGGAGGAGGGAAGGGAGGGAGGGGGAAAGAAAACGGAGAACAGAGCTCGCGTGGTACGGCACAATACGAAATTCTCACACTGCTTGCAGAACTTCCGGAAGAACATAGTGGTAGTTGCCATGACGAGACGAACCAACGAATTCTCTGTGGTTACATTGTTATACCTTTGGACTATCATAAGCTCGTCGTAACTTTGTTAAATTGGAAAGGTTCGCTATTTTGTTTCCATTACTTTATAAAACATCAGACCATCTTGGATTATATTATATATATATATATAACACGTAGGACATGGTGTTTCTCGACTAACAACAAGTATTACGAGATTATACAAATTTAATGTATATCTAAGACACTTTTTAAGATTCTAATTAATATTTGTAATGAAAGTCGTAGGAAATGTTTTCGCTTGTAACTTGTATTTGATTTCGATATAAAATGCAATGGTCTTACAATAAAATTATCTCTTTTAAGGTATTAATATTTATAATATGATAGAAACGATAATATTTATGTTTATTAAATAACTGTGTTAATCCATACTTCCTATTCGTTAATACAATAGGAAATGATGATTACAGTGAAATGTTGGAGTCGACCAAACGCCAACTCTCGGATATATTCATGGATACATCATATTCGAAACGTTGATCCCCTATGAGATATAACGGCACCTCTATTTGCTCGGACTGTTACAGGTTTACAGTTATCTCGAGGACATCAATGCTCAACGCGTATATCTATTGTAACCCTAATAGATGTTGTTGGCGTTTCGCCTGTGTCCACTAAACGTTCCAACGCTCTTACTGATATCGTCAGTGTATAACAGGAATAGATATTGGATATACAACCTAATCGATAAAAATGATCATAATAACGATCTTCGTTTCTGCGTAAATTAATTTTTGTCATGAAAAATACATTAAGATATAACAAAATTTGATATTAAAAAATTTTGTCAATTTTATTGATAGTAAAGTTCATCTCTTTGATGTTGAATATATCTTCGATAAAAAATAAACAAAAATATATATATACATATGTCTATATTTTTATGTTAAGCTTGTTAAACGTAACGTCTAGGATAGCGTTTTATGAATGAACTCACACGTTGAAATATTTAACTGTAATATATGGATATATATATAAAATAATATTTATATTTTCATTCGTTGCTAGATTAAATGATCGAGAAGATAAAGAATCCGATTAGCATTACGTTTTTTTCGGTAGTATCAAAACGTGATATGTAATCGACGATAAATAATAAAACGCTGACAAATCTTCGAGTTTTTTCATCAAACGGAAGCTCGATGGTTTCTCTTGGTCTGTGCGTGACGACGATAAAACATGGAGTGAATCGATGTCACGCAAACGAGGTAACTCAGAGGAGACCTCGTAAAGTAAATGATTCTTCGAAGTAGCAATAAAATTTTTCTCATTCTATTCAGAATTTTATACGTGTTGACAGCTTGATACGACCATGCTAATCGTAACTGTAATAAAAGTTAGATTATTTCTTTTTTGATTATGACTATATAAAAATATCAAAGAGTTAGTTAACACGATTATATTGGTTACGAAAGAACGAATATATCGTTTATTTTAATAAGAAATATATTACAAAAATTTATAAGCAAGATATGCTTATTTTGATTTTGCATTGTATTTAATTATACATATTTATTTATTTCTCTTATATATTTTCAACAAATTGCTTTAATCTAGGCCACATCGTTATCTATAGTTCCATTTAAATTTATATAAATGGCCTTGAGATATCTCGTAGAAAGAGAAAAGAAAAAAAAAAAGGAAATCCAGAGTACTCTTGAAAAAATTTTTTTCTTTTTTGCAAACATTTCTCTAAGATATCTTTTTTATAACGTCACTGAAAGCAACGAAGATATTCAGAAGGGGATCAAATTCAATGAGACATTCAACTTGATCCATTGATATGTGCTTGTTCTGTATGAGGTGTTTTTGCGAAGCAAGGTTATTTGAAAAGGTCCTTTATCCGAGAAACGATCGTCGTGTTGACGTCACTACCGAAGGAAACCGCGAACTGAGAAGGTCGATGTTGGTTCCTTCGTCCATTCGTAGCTCGTAGTCTCAATACTAACGTCGAACAAGCTTTAGGAGATTCTCAGAAGCAAATTGATTCGCACGTTTGTCATTCATTCACTAATGGCGTATTCGATTGAAGCTTTCCTTGAAAACCGTCTCTTTGTGGTCAATTTGGATAGTAAGCAATTAAACATTTTAGTTGATACAACTGTTAGTATATCTTTATAAATAATATATCATTTTATTAATACAAGCGGCAATATCAACGATAGAATAATTAATAGAAAATGATTAACAATATTCATATCGAACAGTTTCTTTATAATAATTGTATATAATTATATCGAAATTTTTATAAAAATTCTATATTGTATATTAACGAGTTTATTATTTTATTAAGATGTATGTAGTATATATAAAGTATATACTATATATATGTATATACATATATATATATATAGTATAACATATTATTGTATACTATGTATCTGCGTAATATAATAATTAAATAATACATTTGTGATACGTATTATTTAATATTACGTATAACAATTTAGTACGTTTGTTTATATGTAGGAATGAGTCAGAGAACGAGGATAATGGAGTGAAAGAGAAAAAAAGAAACAGTGAGAGATGAGAACGAGGGTAAACAAACAAAAGATAAGCATTAGAGGACGATGGACGACATTCGAAAGTAAGCACGCGACTGTGACGATCGTTTCGTTCTTAAACTCCTAGATTTTATTATCCGTTCGTACATTTTTATTTCTTTTAATTAAATCAGCGCTTATTTAAGTTAGAATTTCTCCTCAAGATATTTTACACACTCACACACAGACACACATATATAATAGAATACAATTAATGATAAATTTATAAGAAGATAATATTAGATTCCGATAGTTTTCATTCATAGTCGATCTTATAAATAAATATTATTCTCTTTGAAAGCATCTCGATATTTCAACTACGTTCTTTCAACTGCTCCTTATATTTTTTTGCTCGCTATGGCTCTCGTCTTTGATCAGACTTCATGATTTCGAATATGAATTAAGTTCCCTTTTTCTCTTAAAGAATTCACCGCTTTTTCGATATTCTTATTAAGCTCTGCGATTATATATCGAGATTTCCATTTCTCCCGGCACTTTACCTTGTAAGATCGGTACTTTTCTACTTGGCTGAGAGAAAGGAAGGAAGAATGAAAGAAAAAAAGAAATACAAAGAGAGTTCGAGAGTTCGAGAGTTCGAGAGTTCGAGAGTTCGAGTTCGAGAGAGAGAGAGAAAGAGAGAGAGAGAGAGAGAGAGAGAGAGAGAACGAAAGAGAAGCAGAAAGAGATTAATGAAGTTGTTAAAAGCATGGATTGAAGATAATTTTAATTAGAACGAACTATAATTGGATTACAATGCTTCGATATCTTTAAGTTCCTTTTATCTCGAAACTTTTTCTTTGTTAGTTAACCGATGAAAATTTGTCACGATTCGTAGGAAGAAGATTCGTGAAATATTGTACCAACGTGTCTAGAACGTTCCGTTCGGCATTTTTCTTTCATCTTTCATCTCTCATTTCAGCACGAGCACCTTTGAAGCTAGCCGGTACATTCCACCCAAACAATAGTCTTTGAGCTTACATCGATCCAGTTCTTATCGTGTAAGACTTCTAGCGAGAGAGCTTCCGGCATGGAACGACGCGAAAGTTGGCCAGGAGTTGTTTGGCTAGAAACCGATTCCGTGTCGTGCTTCCATATCGGGACGCTTACGTGACTTGCCAGTTTATGTCGATGTATCCAAAATTTCTCTATGTATAGAAATATCTATACATATATCTCAGATTATTCGTCTATGTGTGTGTGTGTGTGTGTGTGTGTGTGTGCGTTGGTAAGGGTGGGTAGGTATGTGGGTGTGTATTTTATTTGTAGGTATATAAACGTGAACATGTACGAGAATGTATAGTCATACTTAAACTCGAAGAAACAATACCTTTCGCTATCACGAAACTATGAAAGTAGCTTAAATACAACGGTGAAGCAATATTAAAAGACGTTCCGTAATTTAGATTATTTTTATATATCGACTAATCTGTGTTAAATACGTTTGGAATGGAACATCGAACATTTGTTGTGATCGATAAGATGGTATTAACATCGAGTTATTTCGTTAAATATTAATATTTATTTGTAATAATTATTAAGGAAACATTAATTCATCGCGATCGGTTGATATGTCATATAATTTCTTTTTTCTTTTTACAAAGATACGAGAGTAAGTTTGTACACACTTTTATCTGACTCGCAAAAAGTTTAGATAATGGTTTACTAATTTATCTTTATTTGCCATTATTACCCGCGTAGTTCGTGAGTTGTCAAAATAACTTTCTCGCGTAGGACAAAACACAGAGAAGTTAACGATAGTATTATCTGGAACGAGCAGCGTTGCGAGCTTTAAATCTTCCCGTTCTTGTTAAAAAAGTTTAGTGGTAGACGCTTTAAGAAAAAAGAAAAAAGAAAGAAAGAAAAAACAAAAAAAAAGAGGAAAAGAAAAAAAGAGAAAGGAAAAAAAAATATCATAAATCGGATGATGGTACGCGAGATAGGTACCTAGGTAGAGGGTGGTTCTTTCACATGTAAATTCTCGACTTAACAAAAGCGCGTGGTTGAGTGATATAGCCGTCGTCGTGCGAGTAACCGAATTTTATTCTACCGTCCAACGTCCCTTCTTCTTGCAACCACCCCCCCCCACCCTTTCACTCCCAACCCTTTCAATCCTTTTCCGAGGTGCGTCCAGCAGTAGACTAGCCTCAGAGCGAGTTACTATCATTTCCTCTCTTTCTTTTTAACATTTTCTTTCTTCAACCCTCTGGCACTAGCAAAAGGCGTAGTTACCCCTTTTATTTCCACTTAAGCACCATTCATATTTAAAACCATATCCGCTCTGGATAAGGATCTACCGAGTCTCGCTTATTGTTTGTAAAGTATGTAAAGCCATGACCGGTCTTATGATCTATGAGCTCTGAATCTTACGAGATTGTTGTTGGTCAGCATTTTATTCATTTTTCTCGAAATTCTTTTCCAAAATTTTGTCCATAAATAAAGTTCATCGTCTTATATAAATTATATAGTTATTACGTATATATGTTCGAATGATCTAATACGTAGCAATTCTGCGAAATTGTTGTAATAAAAACATTGTGTGTTTATAAGAAAGATTTGTATATGTATATATTCATTTGTTATTCGTATCGAACACGTCCTTGTATTATGTATGTAGGAATGAATGAATGAGAGAATAGTCGAGCGAGAGAGACAATGAGAAAGAGAGAAAGAGAGAGGGAGAGGGAGAAATGTGAAAGAAACGAAAGATAAGCTTTAAGGGACGACCGACTACAGTCGAAAGTAAACGCTTGAAGGTGACGGTCGTTAGTTTCGTAAACGTCTTGATTTTCATTATCCCTATAGATTTTAATTTCTTTCAATTAAATCAACATTTATTTAAATCCGAAAATTGCTCGTCGAATTTTCTATTAGTATTACATGTACGTATATATCCTTATATTATATTTTTCTTTTGTAAACCAGGGACGTACGTTCGAATTAAATCTTTGAATAATCATAATGTAATATTATCTATCTGTAAATTTATTCTAATCTATTCGAGGAACATTCGAGACTGGTATAAAGACGGCACTCGGATGCCAAGTAGGATAGGAAAGAAAAAAGTTAAGGAAGTAGGAGGAGTAGAACGCGAAGACGACGATCAGACGAAGAAGAGGAAGAGGAAGAAGAAGAAGAAGAAGGAAAAAGAAGGAAAAGAAGAAAGAAAAAAGAAAGAAGGATACGAGGACGAAGACGAAGAAGAAGAAGAAGAAGAAGAAGAAGAAGAAGAAGATGATGAAGGATGAAAGGACCAAGAGTTCCTCGCATAATCCCAGGCGAGTATCCACCCACCACCTTCGTATACTTTCCTTCATTCCAAAGGATTTTTCTATTTTCGGATTAAGTTCCCCAACGTGGAAATATACGTGTCTTGTATATCAGCCATTTTATTTTATATTACACGGATTCTACGATACGCTTGGTTTTTTTTTCGCGTCGAGGGAGAGGACACGTTGAGAGGTTGAGAAAAGCTAATGGGGATATACATTTTCGCTATTTTTCCCTCGCATATAACGTACGCGCATGCATGCATACATCCGCGCGCGCGCATGCACACATATACACACGCATACATACACTTACTCGAAGCATTATCGATTTTCACGTTGACGATATTCACGTGATATATACGATGCGTTAGAGGAAAAAAGATGAACCAAAATGGATCACGTCGCAAGCACATACGCATCTACATTTGTAAGTTTACGTTGTTAATCGATCATGTTGTTCTAACTAAATGTTAAGCATAAATTAGGATTCATAATATGTTCACATGATCATTCATATAAATATATATTTAGGAATATTAATATATGTTTATTGTTGATTATATATATTTATGTAGGGAGTATTATTTTAATCAATTGAAAATCGATTACTCGATTTGAAATTCGATATTCTGTTCCTTTCTTTTTGGTAAAAATTTTTCATGTTAAAGTAAACAATGTACGATCTATAAATTCTTCCTTTAAGTTTGAGAATCTTTTGATTCATATACCATATACGGGGATGATCCATAAATAAATGCCATCGTAAGTAAGAAATTTATTACGATAAAGCGGTACTTATTTATGAATCAACCCGATATATATATATATATATGTTTGTATGTGTGTGTATGTGTATGTGTGTATCTTGCAGAACATATTCCAGTCTTATTCTTATTTTTAGTTTCAGAAGATATACCGGGTTGATTCATAAATAAGTATCGTTACAAGTAACGATTTTATTACGATAAGACAACTTACTATTTATACGTTTTGCGATCACGCGAATGGTATTCGATCGTGGGAGTAAACAAAAAAAAAAGTAATTTCTTTTGGTACTGTGTATATGTTCGTGAAAAACTAAGTAGATATTCCTGAAATGTACGCGAATCGATTATTTTCGTTGGAGACCGCGCGAAATGCGAACTAATTAACGCGGTTTGCCCAGTGGACACGATCACACTTACTCGAAAATAACTTTGGTTAGGGGAGTGTGAGGTTTAGCAGAAGAGGAGGGAGGAGAAGGAGGAGGAGAGAACGCGGAAACGATACGAATGGACGCGTGACGAACGCTCGTCGAAAAGTTCAACTACCGCAGAGCGAGCACGATCAATCTACGAATTATCGTCCCGATAGAATATTTCGAATTCCAACCATTGTTCCTGGCATTGTTTCAGCTGGCGAATGCGCGCTGTGTCGCGCGTTAACTCGATCGGCTCCTCTTAAATCTTCATTCACACCGAGTTAAATAAAATAATCCAACTTTTCTAAGCTGATTTTTGTTGATACGCTATCATTTCTTTCTGTTTTTATTTATTTATTTATTTATTTATTTTAAATTCAACAATAATACAAACGAAATTATCGATTTCATATTTTTGTATGTACAATACAAGTATGTATTTAATATTTAATTACACGTATATATATATATATATATATATATATATATATATATATATATATTCTGCGAAAACCAAGCTGGGATGAAAAGGAGAAAAAAAACAATTAATGTACTTTCCACGATCATTATGAATAAGTTATAATAATATAAATGATAGTACAAGTGATAATAATGGGTAAGTTAATTCGGTAAGGAGCTTCGAATACTTATTTGTTTTTTCTTTCGTTCATTATGTTAAGCGAAAGAAAGAAAAATTTCATTAAACTTTAATGGTTTCGACAAAAACAGATTGTAACACTTTATGCCCTTTAGTTTAGTATTTGCTATTCCAAGCTATCGATAGCAGGATTCGTTGCCAGATCGAAAAATCGTTCGCTAGTTTTAGTTAACAAAAACGTTCGGCTTGTCTGGACGACCTGGATATTTTGTTTCCATAGTTCTGCCTTTTGATATTCAGATAATATGTCGGGCTTCCTCTCTCTTTTTTACCCCTTTTTTCTTTTTCCTTCTTTTTTTTTTTCGTTTCCGATGATCATTCGCACCGCACGCGATCTGTTTGGAAACGTCGAAATTTGCTCTGTATAACTTTTTCACGTTTGCTTTGGTTTTCGAAAAAAGGAAAAATGAAAAAATAAAAAACAAGTAAAAACAAAAAAAAAGGATAGTTCGCGTGTACATCTCTGTGTTGAATTTTTCGTGATATTTACGTGAAAACCGTTACTCGAGTGAGTTCGAGATTAAAGTCAATCGCGAAGAAAGATAGGATCGATATTGTTTATTAAAGAAACTTCATCAAAAAAGTTTTGTTTCAGTTTTATTCGCAACTATTCAATCGAGGAAGCAAAAGGAAAGACATTTTGATAAAGTTAAGATATTGATAGTTTGTCTACAACTATTAGGTTTTGTTTAACAGATTTAGATATATCATGGAAAGCTTACTATGTAAATGTAATAATTTCATTAACTTCGAAAATAAAAGGGAAATCGAAAGATCTATCGGGAAT
The DNA here is from genome assembly GCF_014466175.1 of Vespula pensylvanica. NCBI lineage: Eukaryota > Metazoa > Arthropoda > Insecta > Hymenoptera > Vespidae > Vespula > Vespula pensylvanica. The sequence goes on along the minus strand of NC_057692.1, from coordinate 2,743,580 downwards.
ATTGAACGAGATATTACCTATTGAATAAATATATTCATATATCATTGAAATTGTAGACAATATTTATGCTTCGAGTGTTACCTGTATGCTTACCGGAAAATTGTACTTTCGAGTAATCACGCGATATTAATACTTGTTTACTAATCTCACATTATTATCAACACACGTAATACCATCGTAAAGTTTTGGGAGAACACGCTTTGCAACAGTATATATGTATATATGTGTGTATATATATATATCCTGTTGGATCGTTCGAATTCATGTATACATATATATATATATATATATATATATATATATATATATGTACATACATACATAGATATATACATACATATATATATATATATATATATATATATATATATATATATAGCAAACTCGCTTATTATCTCTAAATTATGACAAATTCTATCGAAGCTACTCAACTCTACGTAGTTTAGATGCGATGTAAAATTTCCTATTGTAAACATACATACGTACATATGTGTACATGTATATATATATATGTGTGTGTGTATGTATATATATACACATACACATACATATACATATACATATATACATGTATACCTTTATGAGTATCATGTTCGAGGATCGTCGAATAAATTTAATATAACGAACGTATATCGATATATTTTATTTCAATGCATATACAGTAAAGAAACAAATATTTTTTGTCACTATATTAACAGACAATCTAAACAGAGAAAAATCCAACGAACGTGGATGGATCGCACAATTTTTACGAAAAAAAAAAAAAATAAAGAAAAAAATAAAGAAAAAAATGTCAATCGACTTGACCGTAGAACACAGTAGAAATGGACTAGTTGGATCCGACTGACTCGCCAGGGAGCAACCAGTAGGAAAGAGAAAAATTGCCGGTCTGGGATAAAACAATAAGTTCTTTTTTTTTCCTCGGACAAATAGGTAAGTGCCGTAAAATTATACCACGGAGAGTCATTTGTTCGAAGAAGCGTTGCGTTCGACGAAAAAAAATTTGTTAGATCGATATCCGCCGTGCTATAACTTCTTTAATAAGATCCTCAAAAATACATTATTACGCTTTATTAAATTTAAAGAAATAAATAAATTCTACGAGCTTCTATAAAAATAATATTTTATACAACATCAATGAAAGATCGCATTATTATTTATTATTTTCCAAAGCACATGATAAGTAAACGCATAATGCGTTATACTTATATAATTACTTATCATTCATTTCAATTAAATCGAACTATTACGAGCTATACGTATACATTATTATTCTAATAAAACATTTACATAGACGAAAGCTAATAAGTAGAGATAGTTTATAGAACAGAGAAAGCTTCCATTTTATTTACATTTTATAGAAAGATATTTCAAAGACAATAGCGTAAATACTTAAAGAGGCGTTGGGAAGTATTTTCAAGAAATATTTCGAGCATTTGATGGGGCATGGTCGCGATATCTGGGCAATAAAACACGGGTCACACGATGGTCTAAAAGAAGGTTCTCCTGTTGTCGTTCGACAATGGAGAATCGAGTTCAAGACCTCGATCCCAGCTGCTCTGTACCTTCTACGTTTCATCAATGACTTTTTCTCCTCTTCTTCTAGCTTTTCGTCGAGTGGCCTTCGGTATTACCATCGAGTGTTTCTCTTCTTTTGTTCTCTCCTTTCCTATCCTTTCTCCTCTCTTTCTCTCTCTTTCTCTCTTTCTTTTTCTCTCATTCTCTTTTACTCTTTCTTTTTCCATTGTCTTTACCCAGAGCCTATATTTCCCTCGAATATGTCGTAATATCAAGATCATTTTGAAAGCGAGGATTTTCTTTTCTATGCGGAGAACCTACTCGAGATGTACGACGCTTGTCCTCTTTCTCTTTTATACTTTTTTCTACTCTCTCTTTCTCTCTTTCTCTTTCTCTTTCTCTACACCTTCTTTTGATTTTTATTCTTAACCATTGTTTCCTTTCATCCTTGACTTGAGATGTTTCTCTCTCGATCTTTCTCTTTCTCTTCCTCTCTCTCTCTCTCTCTCTCTCTCTCTCTCTCTCTCTCTCTTTCTTTCTGTGTCTATCTTTATATCTCTTGATCTTTCTTTCGTTATCTTTTTCAAATTTGCCATTTCTCAAGGACAACACAACTCTTAAAAAGCATCTTCTCTGTTCGATTTTCTCTTTGTTACATTTCCGAATAACTTTATTGAATATCATTGAAAGATAATGGAATATTGAAGGCAGGGAAAAGTTTGTAAAGAGAGAGAGAGAGAAAGAGAGAGAGAGAAAGAGAGAAAGAGCATAAAGAGATAGTAATGAATTCACGATAAAAAAATAAATATACATATAGATTCGTGTTTGTAAAAGAAATAATATATGATGAATTTGTTATTAAAAATGTATGTACCGTCGATAAAAATTGTTATTGTCGAAACTATTGAGAGAACAGGAAAAATACGTTTTATGTCAGAAATTGATGTCATCGTTGGCGAAGTGAAGTAATAATAAGCAGGTGTGTCGAATATATGGAAGATTGTCGTAAAAGTTATTTCGTGAAAAAAAAAAAAAATAAAGGAAGACAAAAATAAAAAGAAGATAAAGAAAAATCGTGGCCGGCATGCGACATATATTTTTTCGATGTTTTGAAAGTCGTTGAATTTGTAGTATCTTCGAAAATTTTCAAACGAGCGTGGTGCGTCGAGACTAAGAAAAGTCTCAGAAGGTCTCGAAATTCCTCGAGTTCCTCGAAGCGTTGGAAATCTCGAGAGTCTCGAAAGTCTCCGGGAAAGGTTGAATATCGCTTTCGACGACTTCATAGCTTGAGAATCTAACCAAAGACGACCATATACGATAGAGTTTATTGTTAGTAATAAAAAAAGCTCGTCGTTCATGGAATGTTCATCTTCTATGTTCCTCGTGGCACAAAGAGATGGCTTTTACTAAAAAACGATTAATAACTTTTATAAAAAATCATTAAATAATCTGATTTTTTGTTTTTTAACAAATAGACAATAACAAAAGCAACGTGTTTTTTTTTATCAAATTGTTAATTTAAATGAAAATTTTAAGATTGAAAAATCTTGATAGCTCGCGGAGTTTTTTTTTGTCATCGCCATCGAATGTTTATTAGTTCTTCATTATTTTTTTTTTAATTTCTTAAATTTAAATATATTCTTTGTAAAATGTTATTTAGTTATTTTCGTAAAACTAACAAACAAAAAAAATGACAGATTCCATTAAACAATGTTTCTTATCCTCTCTGCTTTGTATTATCCCTCCGGTCTTACAGGAAAAAGTAACATCACATGTTCGCAATGTTCCAATGTCTCTGTTTCTATCTAGAAGACATTGTGAATGGTCGGACCAAGAAAATTTCATTTCTGCCAGATTCTCTCCACATATCTTATATTGTACATATCTCCATAATATTCTTTTCTCTTAAAATGATATTATCGAGTTGGTATAAAAATAATATTGAACAGAGTACTCTCTTAATTCATATAAACGTACATTCATTATAAAGTAATAATAGTAAAAACTATGTTTATATTAACATCATAATGCGACAAAATAAGCTATAATAAATAATACGAAAATAATTTATCAAACGCTATAAATTTATTAAATTTGTTTTTCACGACATGTACTTACGCAAAAACATGTATTCACGTTAGCGGATAGAAAGTTATTTAATTAAAAGCTTATTACAAATATCGTTTGTCAAGAATGAGAGTTTTATCTCGGAATACGAGATTTTTCTGTTGTAGAACGAAATACAGTACGTACGGAGAAATGATAAGCAAAAGCACACGAACACAGTGGACGCTTCAAAACTTCCAACCCTTGTTAGCATCGCCGTCTCGAGCATTGTTCGCGACAAAAGGGTAGAAGCTGAGACCGTATCCGGGAGACAGTGATGCGGGCAACGGTCCAAACTTTCAAAGAGCTAACGTCCGAGACCTAATAATGAGATACGTGTAGACTGACTGCCCAGTTTAACACTGGATCGTCCAGCTAACTTAATTGTTTGCCGCTTTACTAAACGACCGTTTGCGAGGAAGTTACTTTGGTACTTCGTAAAATTAATGAAAGGTGTAACTAAGATATAAAAGTGTCTGGCCAAAGTTAACGTACTTCGGTTCTTTTAAGTGATCTTTTACTTGCAAAAGAGAAATCGAGTTATGTCTGGGACAATATACTGGTTCACGATACTATCATTTTTCATATTTAATTATATTTTGAAAAATTTTGATATTTCTTTTTTCTTTTCATTTCGTTAAGAATTTATTAAATGTTCTTGTGGGTTAACAAAGAAAAAGAAAAGGTATTTTTAATAAATTCGAAACATTATTGGACCGATCGTAAAATTAATATCGGACAGGACGATATTTAAAATTAATATCGAATTCGCGTATTAAATGATTTAAGTAAATATAATTTACTGGCTACTTTATAATTAAATGTATTCGTTTAATCGTTTCATTGTGAAATTTTTTTTCTTTTCTTTAATATCAAAATCGAAATCTAAAATAGTCGGAATGATCGATAAGTTAATTTTTTTTTGTATTATAAAAATGGACAATAGAAGTTTGTGTTGACTACATAATACGGGTATATATTTGACGATAGTTCTATTGCCTATCGATAGTTCTATTTGCTTCTATATCGTGGGACTATTAGTCTCTATTAATTAACGCAGTGCATATCCATCAATTACCCAGCAAAATAGATCGATTATATCAGACAAGAGTTGGCGAAGCAACGCATGCACCTATTGGACAGGATCATTTCCGTTGGTGTTACGTCCGCTGATCGAAGTAACGCTTTCGCAATAGCCGTCATCGAGATGATCAACATCACCATCATCAGCATCGTCTGTGTGTATATTAATATAGTTTATGAATCAAGATCACTATTAACACATCCTAGCAAACGTTCGCATTATTCAAATTAGATATTTCGTTATCGTCTCTAAACTGATCAGTTATTAATCAATACAAACGAAAGTAATTTACTTTGATCATTAAAAGTTCAAAATACATGATAGTAATTAAAATAATTATTAAAGATCGTAGCAAAATTTTCTATCAAACGAAATTAGATATTTTCTTTTGATGCTTTCTCGAATCGATCTAAGCATTTTAATTCAATAATATCTCTTTCTCACGAACAAAAACGATCGTCCTTTTATTATAAAAAAAAATCTTAGAAAATTTTTCATAAGTTCGAATTTGATTTTTTACTTTTGTATTAGAGAATTACTATCGAATAAAATGAAATATTTCATGAAAAAAGTATATTTATTTAACGAAGTGTGAAGATCAGTAATGGAAATGTAAAATGAAAAGAATGAACTCGTAAGAAACAGAAACAAGTTTTACCTTTTACTGGGAATCCTGGCATGTTCGTCCTGGCGTGTGAGTCCTGGCAAGCATTTCAAGTTCGCAATAGCATCTTGTCTATAGCTATCTGTCTTTCCCTCTCTCTCTCTCTCTCTTCCCCCACCCCTTTTCGTTTCTCTTACTCTATATCTCTCTTTACCCTCTTTCTTCTCAACTTTTCAAGTATCGACACCGCACATAGGTGTAGATAGTGTATTGTTCCTCGCGAAGGCCGGTTGTCAGCAAGCGGGGCCGCAATGAGGAAGGAGAGAAAATATCGATTGTTCCTTCGTACGAAGCTTCGGGCAAAGATGACGGACGCAAGAAAGTGCGAGAATATACGTGTAAAATAGAACTGTATTGGACTGTCATGTAACGAGCCAAGTAACCGGTTAATATCATCTTTGCAGTGTATAGTTACGCGTTAAAGAAAGAAAGACAAAACAAGAAAAGAAAAGAAGAAAGGAAAAAAAAAAGAAAATTAAATGAAATCAATCCAGAAAGAAAATAGTTAAAAATTTGTAGTTTATTTTATAAATCGGTACTTCAACATTTTTCATAATATCATTGTTAATAACTTTCGTTTGATCGCAACAATGTATTTTTACGTATGAGCGTATTATGCGCTCATATGTATATATATATATATTTTTGTCTAGCTCATGCGAAAATATGCTAGCATTATTCGCATTATTTTCCAACCGATGTCTGCCATATCAACACAACGTCTACACATACTCGATAGATATCCTTATGCTCGTCTATACTTACATTTCATACACGTAAATATATGGATATATACGTATACTCCTGATAACGTTTCGTACGTATAACAGAAACTCGCATACGTATAAGACGTATCTTGGGTAATGGGAACACCCGGTATATAGATAAGCTAAGGCCGTAGCTTTTCGTACGATATGGCAAAGAATGTTGGGAGATATTCTTCTAGAAACTTTATGACTTCGTTCTGCAGCTCTTTCGCACATAACAAACAAGAGGGGAAAGAATACTTGCATATATCGCACGGTAATACATCTATACGTCACTTCCTTTTCATCTGACGACTCGACGAATATCTTTTGAGATATATGAAAATAAGAAAATCCCATCCTATATTTGATTTTTCAAAAAAATTTATTTTCTTAATATACGATTCTTAAGAATTTCTAAGAAAACATGATAAATCGTTTATAATATCTACATATATATGTATGTAATATGTATACCACACATGTTATCTATATACATAGATTTTAATGAATTCGTTCAACTTCGATTATCTTTGAAATTATTTAATAACAACACTGTACTTGAATATTAGAAGCTAAAAATCGATACAAATACCTAACCAAATGTTAACGTTTTAAAGAGTAGAAAAGATATTTTCTGAAAGTAAAATGACAATGGAACAACTTCGACATAAGCAAATAACTTGGTTAATGAATGGTAGTCTGAAACAGATTCTGTTAGGTGACACGATAGATTATTCGATGATATTTACTGGACCGTTAGGAGAAATGGAGCTGGCTGTGTAGCAAACGGGAACACCGTGTAAACCCAGAGAACGAGCGGTTAATGTCGCCCGACGATCTCCGACCGCGAACTTCGAGCCATCGTGCTTCATGGTCCGGCATGGTTTTGTAATAGGAGTTTCCCGTAATGGACCTCGAAACGGACTTGGCCTGAAGCTGCTAGAGAAAGAGCAGTTTGCTCGTTCGACGAGAGCCAAGGATTCGAATAGTTCAAAGGCATTTCGATTTTCTCCAACGAAACCCTGCCTAACTACGAGTTATTGCATTTCCTAAGACGACTCGTCAAATTTCCTAGTGATCTATGTAAATATCAAAGGGCATTCTCAAATTTCTTTTACGAACGATACGAGAATTCTCTTGAACATTTATGTCGACGATTTTAAGGAAACTTTTCGAACGACCGAATAAAAGGAACGAACTTCTCTCGACATAACGTTTTACTTACTAGACTACCTCGGAATAGATCGTTTTCTTTTCATGGTACTTGCCGCTGAAGTTTTATCTATATAGATGATAAGAAGATATTCTCGTTCGTTGCTTTATTATATCTGATTATCGTGAAATCATTTTTTATTATTATTTAAAAAAAAGAAATAATAAAATAAAAAAAAAAGAAAAAGAATAGCGACAGGAAAGTATTGATTGTATATTTCGTTGAATGACGATTAACGTGCACGATAAGCCAAATAATAATATTTTTTAATGGTAGATAGATGATGCTCTTATTATCTATCTTATGAGGAGGCTAAGGCAAAGCCGATTTCTAAGAGAAATTAGAATGCTACTAACAGCGTAATATTGACATAACAATGTAACTAAATTCTAGTAGATTAAAGCGCGATAGAGGGAACTTACGTGGCTTCAGAGAAGCATGGAGAGAGAGAGAGAGAGAGGGAGAGAGAGAGAGAGAGAGAGAGAGAGAGAGAGAGAGTGTGAGAGAGTGTGCGAGAGAGAGAGAGAAAGCGTGCGCACGTGAGGAATCGTTAACTAAATCCTCAGCATACGGAAATCCTTCGGTACCGTAAGAGCCAGCTTTCCTGTCTTACGAAGTTCTGCCAAAGAGAACTAAACAGTTTCCTCTTTCCTCCATCCCTGCACGTAGAGACGATGGAAACTCCCTGTGCGACTCTTACCTTATGCTCTGAACGCGACCAAACGTTGCGAGTGACGGTGCGTGAAAACCGGTTAACTAATTGTAAGGTGGTTCCCCTTTACGTGTTAACTTGTACTTTTAGATTTATCAGTCGACCAAAATTATATAGCTGAACGAGGAATTGGTCCCACGTTTCGACATATTTCGAGATCATTGAATAATACATTTTAAATTAAATCGACATGAGTGAGAATATCATCGTATCCTATATTTAGATGTAAATATTATATTATTATTAATATTTCTAATGCGTTAATATATGAAACATAATTTTAATATAATTAAGGGCATGATATATTTAATATATCTAATTATAATATTGTATTAAACGTAGTTATTAACGATATCTCATTAACGATGTTATTTGACATCTATTAAAAATATTATCAAATTTTATTTTGTATATATATATATATATATGTATGTATGTATGCAAGCAAGAAATAACAAATTTTTGTTTGCAAACAAATCACATTACATTAACATGAAAGTAAAGGAATATTTTGAAGTACATACTTTCATTGTAAGCAAAGAGAGAGAGAGAGAGAGAGAGAGAGAGAGAGAGAGAGAGAGAGAGAGAGAGAGAGAGAGAGAGAGAGAGAGAGAGAGAGAGAGAGAAAGGAAGAAAGAGACAAAAACTTGAGTACAATTATGGTTCTTAATAATGTCGTAGTACGGTTCAAATTATCACATTCGGAAATGATCGATATCCGAATAGCTTGTTAAACGATAGTTTAAGCATAATCACCGAAGCATTATGGGTAGCAACGCTTGGAAACTGCCGGTGGCTCGTCCCTAGAAATTAGAGCTCGATCGGTGCGCGAACGCACTATTGATCACGAGAGTCACCGAACTGTCGGTTAAGGTATACCGGTATATATCGGTGGACAGTTAATGATATGAGATTGCCGGCTCTCGATCGCAGATGTTCCAAGTTTCGACCTCCGAATTTGATATTCAGAATATTAGAAGTGACTTGTGCTACCTATATGCTTAGAATCGTTGACAAAAGATTCGTTATAAAGATTAATTTTAATTGATAACAACTACCACGTTACATACTGTTTCTTTCAGAATAGACTTTAGTTATGTTTTTTAAGCGTACCTGCTGGATATTAAAAATAAAAGAAAAAAAGAGAAGGTAGAAAAAAAATTGTTGCAGGCGAGTCGACAACAAAAAAGTTCTGAAACATAAATTCCAATTTTTTTTTGTAGATTACTTTTTTTTTCTTTCTCTGTTCTTTTTTTTTTTCTTTTAAGTCCTACTTCATCGATATATTATTACTGATATTTAAATTTAATTTTTAATGAAGAACGAATGTAATCGGACGCGGAAAGTGTAACGTGATAGGGATAGCCAATTTATCCTGGTACATAGGAGACGACAACGCGTGTTTCCCACGCGCTGATCACGATGTTTTTCCAATTTTACCGATGAAAAATATTTTTTTCAGTTGGAGAAACCCGAACATAACCGTGGGATATTCTTCTCACGGTACCGAACGAAGAGGCACGCATTTGAATGGGATTGTGTGGCGAAACATACGTAATACCTTTTTTACTCTCTCTCTTTCTCTGTCTTTTTATATATGTATATATTTATATATATTTGTGTGTATATATGTATATATATATATATATATATATATATATATATATATATACACATAAAATAAATGGCGCGTACGCTTGTTACGAGAAAATGTCGTGTTTTTTTTATTCTATAGTAATCGTTAATAAGTATGTATGACAGCGGACACTTTTTATATTATATTTTTATATAGGGTCCGTCATTTGAATAAAAATTGAATAAAAATGTACGGTACTTTTTCTTTTCTTTTTTTTTTTTTTGAGTAGATAAAGATATTCTTTTGAGATAGAATTGAAAAAAGAACGAGGATAAAAATTAAAATGAGAAAAGGATATCTTTGTTTTATATTTTTGTCATTATAAATAGAAAATCAAAGCGTTCGAGTGCATTTATATTAAAATGACAATATGTACATACTTGTTGTTACGTCGTCATCAGTAAAACTAAGCTCCAGCGACTCTCCGGGAAGCTGTATAACGCAATAAGCCGCTCATAAACGGCAACACGATAGGTTGTAACCGTAACAGGGAGCTCGTTATCGAGAGGGAGGCAAATCGAGAGAGCGTATAATGCAAAAGGCACGAAATTCTCGGGTATAGAGGGGTATTACTCGTTGCGTCATAATACGAAAGTGGAATGGGAGATGCTAGGAATTGTTCCAATTGCGTGTACTCGAACAACACGAATTTAAAATCATCCATATTTTATTACATTAATAAAAAATTATTACAAAAGTGAAAACGAAGAAATTGCTTAATAACACGATATAATATAAAATAAATATATCAAATGAAATTTCGTTTCCCTACTTTTCAAGAATCGTACCGTACGTTCGAACTACTTGAATTATTAATCTGAACGAAAATTCAATGTTATATCCACTTACATATCGAGTTCGAAGATAATAATTCGTGCGAAATGAATATTTAAATTTTATATATCGGTATTATTTTTACATTACGTCCGTACGATTTCATTATCCGTTTCTACATCATTTAAGTTACTGAATGTTCCCATATGATTATAATTTTATGCTCGATATACCTTTATGGAAGTATAAGTTATATATTGACATTTTTTCGCAGCTAATTATCCAATAATACCTTCCATTACGTCTATTTGTATTATATTTATTAGCGTACGTCGTTGATAATGAACTGTATTCAAAGCTATTGTGTTTATAAAAGCATATGTATATGTATCATTAAGTCCGTAAATAAAAGAAAATCGTAACGATACGTCGTCTCGTTCTTGCGAAAAATGCCTGGTGAGTGAAGAGGGTTGGAATGAATATATACAGGGCGAACTGTATTCGCAAGAACTCGACGTTTAATGAGCTATCCAGAGACGGTTATCCAACCCGTCGGCAAAGTCCAGGCGGTCTCAGTCGGTGCACGCTAGTCGAGTGTAATATATCTCTGCTAATTATGACCAGAGGGGTGGATATTAACGCGTGGAAATGCGCTATGTCGTGAGCGAGGTAAAGGGAGAGGGAGAAGGAAAGAGAGAGATAGAGATAGAGAGGTGTTGGAGTTGTACACGCGAGGGTGCTTCGCGTTGTGACGTAAGGCGTACCCGTCTAACCGTAACCGTAACCACCACTTATCTTGAGTCAGTCAGCGTAATTGGAAAGCAGATACCGTCGACACGGTCAAGCTCGTGCTACAAAATTGCCACGTACGTTTCTATATCCAGTGACTCGTGTTAGACGTACATTATACATGTATACGCATGTATACGTTGATATTATTTCACAGTAGTTTTTAATGCGTTAAATAAATACGTAGATTATCTATGGTAAAAGCTTGCGTTCTCAATGCGTCTAACAAAGTTATTATTTGTTTCTTTTCCCTTTTTTTTCTTTTTTCTTTTTCTTTTCCCTTTTTCCGAAGCTTACATCTTACGGATATAACTACTCGTTTAATGTAATATTTTTAATATTCATGAGAGAGAAAAAATTGCATGTTTTTCTTTAGAAGCGGATATATCAATTTACTTTTATGTATGTTATATTATATCTACTCTATTCGAAAAGGGATCGCGAGACCGTTTCGTAATTTCATTTCATGAAACGATATTCGAAGGATTGTCGAGAAAATTAATCGTAAAGGTATATACAAGTCATGAAAGGTGGTTCGTTGTTACATTTACTGAATCAACTAGAAATAAAAAGGAGAAAGGAAAGAAAAAATAAAAAAGAATGGCTCTTTGAGTTTGCAGGATCGAAAAAAGGGTTAGTCCTTTCTCTATTTTGTCTATTTTGTGTCCACGTCAAAGGACTGTTCCTCTCACTCAGTATTCGTGCACGATCGTCTTCGTTCGCTATTCGGTTACGTTCACGAGGCAAATATTTGTTCGAAATTTTCTCCGGCGTAATTCCCGACCGCCAATATTTTGTCTCCATTCCCGAGTACTTCCCGTCGAAAACATCCCTGGGAAAATATAAACTCGGGCCGCGTGTTGAAGAAAGGAATGGGTGTGGGCACTGAAAGTGTAACTGAGAGGGAGAAAAGAAATTGGAGTGGGGATGTCTCGTTCTCGCGAACTTGTCGTTAATTTAACGTTCCACCCGGTATAGTCAGGTAAGGTTTTTTCGAATATTAAATTACATCCCCATTCTTTTCTCTCTTTCTCCCGTGATAATATTGTAAGATCTTAAAAAAACGAGATACATAAAGTTTCCTTTTGAATTACATTATTTGAATTAGATTCGTGTCTCGCGTGTAAATAGTGCTTACTTGTAATTTTAATTGCTTCATGTAAAAAAAAATTATTATTATCTTGGTTGACATATATTGAAAAGTAGTTTATTTGTCTGAAGGGTCAAACGAATTATTAAAAAAAAAAAAGCAAAAAAAAAGGTAATATCATTTTGTTGCACTGTTGAGTTCGTATTAATTGATTTTTATTTTTAATTATATATATATAAATAATAGAAAAAAAACTGTTGTTTCACTATTAAATTTGATTAAGAAGATTTACGCACGTCATCGAAAACAAGATACGAGAGGATCGCAAATTTCAAATCGAAAAATAACTTCGATTCGTCTACCTGATTTAGAGTTAATCCCTACTGCGAAACATATCTGCTAATTAACATGTACGGAGTTTCGGCTAACGCAAATAAACACCGACACGAGAGTTGGCTAACGAGAGGACTCGCGACTACGAGAAAACGTTGCACTATCCGCGTCCCCGGGCCAAAGAGGGTGTGGCTTTACGTTCTACTCGACGCCATACGTTTTACAGACATGCCACAGTACGTTAATATGATCTCTTTGCTACTTTGAATTAGTTCGAAGGAAGCTACTCTAATGCAGAAAAAAAAAGACGAAAAAAACGTAAGCATATACCTAATTATATATACTAGGAACTCTTCGTAATAGCTTTTTGCTTCGGCTAACTCTTGTAAATTATATTTTTTAATTAATATAACCGAGCGAGAGAGAGAGAGAGAGAGAGAGAGAGAGAGAGAGAGAGAGATTAAATCGAATGGACGAAAGGACGAGAAATTTTGAGAAAGAAATAATCTAAAGAAAAAGTGAAAGATTTATTTTCGTAAATTTATTTAAAACAGAAAATTATTTTATTTCATCTTCTTTTCTCTTTTTGTTTTTCTTTCCTTTTTTTTTTTTTGTTTAATTTTCCCTGAAGCGTAATAGGACCCAACATAAAATAAAAATACGAAGTAAAAATAAATTTTTTTTTTTTTTATGGATGAAAAGCAAAATTTATATACCGCCTAGGTTAAATCGATTATTTTAGTTCATTTTGCCATAGTAGATATATTCACGTGAATATCAACGTAGGATTATATCGAGCTTATGTTTCCGGCATATCGTTGTATTTCTTATCCTGTTTTCCGTTGTTATCCACGAAACAACCGATTTTCGATACTCTTTCAGTCCCCATACCCTAGGAGAAAACCGAGAGAGCTTGCTTCCGCCTTTCCAACGGTCGTTTTAACAAATTTACGAGCGTTTTACGTGGTCGAGAAAAGCTTCCTTTGCCGGCCTTGTCATTTTATCTTCTCCTCGTTCGTACCTTTCATGCTCGAAGAGTTTCGGTCCGAGGGTGAACCCAATGACGAATCAAATTCTTTCGTTTCATTTCCTTGGGTCTATGACGATCTTACATTTTTCTCGCATTCATTCAATTTCTTTTTTCCTTTCTTTCTTCTTTTTTTTTTTTTTTTATTAAAAAACATAGCAAAAAAAGAAAACAGATATGGATTCAATATCTATCCATTCATTATCGTATATCTAACACATTCGCGATATAGTTGTATGTAGTTATCTGTAATGTAAATTGTTAGAAACATATAAAATTTAAATAAACTTTTTGTAATCGGTATAGTTTATGTCACTGTCAAGAATTAATCGAGTACGTAATAATTAAGAATACATGTTTCGTGATAGATTATTAAAATAAATAAATTAATCGTAATACTTATAAAATCGTAATACTAATCAATATTAACATTGATATATTATAACTTGTTTCGAAACTTTTTCATTCATTCTCTAAATTGTATACCTCGAGTCATCAAGACTGCCAAAAACGATACTTTCGATTTCGCTCGTTCGTATCTGTCCGCGACAGAAGGTTCACGTGCGATGAATTGTTTCCACGCCATTGTAACTCGACACGAAGACAAAAGTAACTTGGGGAGGAATTCAAAGGGGTTCGAAGTTAGGCTCACGTATCCTTACTTCAATTTGATCCTGGAAGGTAGTATCGTTGCAAACGTTCTTGCTACATTTGCTCAAAGTCCGTTGATGATGAATGGTTTTGTAAAAGCCACGTTGGAAGCCGACTGACAAGATACAAAGTTATGGCTCCTATCGTCTACAGATCTACGTGCGCTTGGTTGCCTTAAATTTCCCCCTTTCTTCCACCCTTCCACTATCTTCTCATTTTCTCACATCGCTTAGTCCGTATTGTACGTATATCCTTACACATCCAATCTATTTCGTTTTTTCTTATAATTCTTTATCCGGTTGCACCTGGTATATTTAATACCAACAGAAAAATAACAAAATTATTGTGAATGTTATTATACACTTATAAAATAAATTTATATAATGGATATATAAGTTTATTTAAAAATACAAAATGTTTATTGCTTGCTTCTCATTTTTTATGTAATCCTTTTTCCAAAATATTTACGAAAATTTCGAGCATTTCTCGTTTGTTACGTAAATGAAATTGTTCCTCTCTTTCTCTTTATCTCGTTTCGTGTGTGTACTACTCTTTACCACTTATCCTCTTATTATTTGTTTTCTTTTTTCGGCTGTATATTCTTCGTATCTTCTAGCTCAATGGGACACCTCGATTCTTCTGTAGAATCTCGTATGATACGTATTCCGAGATTTCGAGAACAATCTACATCTACTTTTTCGTTGCAATTTTGATTATTGCAGAAAGAATTAAAGAAGAAATAAAAAGAGAGAAAAAGAAATTGGATTTTTATTAAGAGCTGCAGTATCTACAACTTTTCTTTTTTTTTCTTTTTATATGAAAACAGTTTTTATTGATATAAAGTTTAGCTTAAGTTTAAACAATTTTTTTACGTTGAACTTAAATAACTGCTTTTACGTCGAAAGGCTGATTTTTTTTTTTTTTTTGATAGAAGTTGAAATTTTTACAAGAAAATATTCGCAGTTAGTTTATTAATAAATAATTAATAATCTATTTTATAATTTATAATATTTTAAATAATAAATAATCTAATTGTCGCATTTCTATCACTACGCTATTGTTGACAGAATTTTTTCGAAAAAAGAATGTCTACAACAGAAATCGTTTCTTCTTTTTCTTCCATTCGTTTCCAGCTCGCCCATATCCTGATCCGATTAGACATTTCGTGCAGGTTTCCTACGAGAGCTGATAAGAGCCGATGGAAGGTTCTAATTTAGAAATCCTTAATCCTTTCTTGCCAACGGACATTCTGGACTATCCGGTATTATGCGTGCTCTCTTCGCCGTTTTTACCTTGTCGCTGTCGTGATTATCCTCTTTTATTTCCCTTTTATATCTCCCTTAGTTCAAACAATTCGAGGATTCGTTAGTCCAGAGAAAATAATTTGCTCGAAGGATCACGTCGGTTTAAACCAAATAATTTAGTGGAAATATATAATTCAATGGTGTCGTTTAAAAAAGAAATCGGTTTAAAGAAGAATTTTATGTGATTGTTTAATCGAATTTTTTCTTATGCATCATTCTTTGTTTTATTTTTAGTTAATACAAAAAAAAGGATAATCAGTATCCTGTATCGGATAATCCTGTATCTCTTACATTCGGAAAAGCGATCAAAATAATATTCAAATCTGTATTTAGACGAAGAAGCTTGAAAAATTTTACAGATGCTCAATGAAATGAATAAAAATCGAACGATGGTAAAAATTTATAAACAATTTTGTCGAGTTCAATGATTTTATAAAGTTTAATTAAAACGTTATTTCTTTCATTATATTTTATTTCTTTTTATTAACTTCTCTTCGTTAGTTTCTGTGATTACTTTTATTATAATTTGTTACGATCGATACAGTTACTTAGTTTGTTCTATCCAATTAACGATGTATCGTTTACTTAACGTCGAAAGAAATAAGAAGATTTCAATATTTAAATTGAACAATTTCGTTTGTAAGTATATGCAAAGAACTCGCAAAAGATTTCGGCGCTCAGCTTGGATGAGAGCCAGCAAGAAATTTCGTTGGTTTAATTGGGACACAGGAAAATTATTGGCAAGTTTCTCGGAGACTCGTCGACTCGCTCGTGCATTTTCCCACTTCGATTATAATCCCGGCGCGGTTTTAAAGTAGATTTAACAATACAATTTCACCGTTCTCCTGGGGCTAAAAAGAATAAATCGAAAAAGGGAGAAAGTTGCGACTGTGTGAATGTTTTTCATCGATTTTAGTCGTGTCGATGTTTTTAAAAATAGATTCAAACGTAGTATTGTTTTTTTTTTCAAGCGAATATCGTTCTTAACAAACAAAAGTATTATTATTATTTGACGTAGAATAGTAAACACAATATTGGCTTTAAAAAAAATATGTTTTTTCTCTTCTTCTTATTTTTCTATTTCTATTCTCTTCTTTTTCCTTTCTTTTTTTTTGCGGATAATAATACATATCCATCGAAAAATGAATTTTTTTTTTCTTCGAAAGAAATCGCAACTAAACTGATTTTACATTAATAAAGATAACAATGTGTTATATTTATTATAAGTATTTAATGATAATGGAATATTGTACTTGAAATTCGATTTGGAATTTAATCGAAAAGGAATTTATTTTGGATGCTTTGGACGGTTGCTCGACACTTCTTATCCTCGATATTTGCTCTTTGTTGAAGATTTACGGTCGAGGGTCTTTATAGAAAATATTTTCCGACGGGGTCCGCCCTTTCCGTAAGCGTCCTTCGTCGAGAAGATAAGGGGAAGAGCTTATAGGTTGCTTGATTTGATCGAAGTATGAGTGAAAGAGCGTTGACGTATTTCACATCGAAATGATATCAGTTGCTTTTAAATCGTCATATCGACGGAAAGAGAGATAATTTAAAAAAAAAAAAAGAGAAGAAATAATCTAATATCGACAATTTTTTTTTTAATATCACATTTGATATCACTTTTTTTTTAAATATTTAAATTATAGACACACACACACACACACACACACACACACACACATACCGTGAAACATCTTGTTTATATTTTTTTGAATGAAGTTATTTCCATTAATAAAAAAGATATATATATATACGATTGATAGTGAATTTAAATGTTTAATTTTATACACTACGATTATTATGTCGAAAGAAAGAGATGTTTTATTTTATATATATATATATATATATATATATATATATATATATATATATATATACACATATATCGCTTTTATTCGTCTTCTTTTTTTTTCTTTTGATTTCATATTTATTTAAACTTTTCAGAAACTTTTTCTATTTAAATTTAAATATAAAATTCTAAAAACATTCTACGATATTGCGAATATCATAACGAATCTTTATCGAATATATAGATCCATAGAGATACGTATACCATACATACATACATACATACATACATACATATATATATATATATATATATATATATATATATATATATCGAGTAACGTTCATTGCTTTCATATCACGAACGATAGTTTTAACGAGTGCGATCGATGCTACTCACCATTTCGGTTAGCTAATCGGTGTATCTATGTTATAACCACGAGAACAATTGGGATAAAGGGATTGAGTAGTGGCGCTTGCATATTATACCGAAGAATCGCGCTTATCGGTAAGGCTATTAATTAAAATTAGAGATGGCGAAAAGGAAAATCCTAATTAAAATGCAATTAGAGAAACCGTGGAGCGTGACCGATAACGGAAATGGCCCGATCATACGCTTTAATAGCATTAAAGCTATCCTTCGTAAAGCCATCGATTTATCGATCGATTAACATCGATCATGTTAATATCTAGATTGGATGGTAGATTGTCAATAGATGGAATTGAAAAGTTGAAATAAAAAAAAAGAAAAAACAAAGCGAGAAAAAATATACAAATAGCACGTCTCTTTTAAATCCGTTAATCATTTATCTGATATCAGAATGATATGAGTCATGAATTTTAAAAAGTAGAGAAAAAAGGGACAATTATTTTTTATGCTTCAATGCGGTAGAAATAATTTCTCTTCCTATTTATTGCTTTGTTTAGAGTACCTTCGAACTACGTGCCAATATCGATATTCCGAGGAAAGAAAAAAAAAAAAGAAAAAAGAAAATAAAAAATAGGATAAAAAGAAGAATTTTCTGTAGATTTTCATTGATAGTAGCAGTTATCACACTTTTACTCTTTGAATTCGATATCATGCGATATCTCAAATCTCACAGTTTTCAACTTTTCCCGTTCTTTATTTCGTTCTAAGATCATTCTTTATGATCGGATTTCGATAATATGTGTGTATGAGTGTCCGAAGAACCAAGAGATACGAACGCTTTTAAATCCGAAGAGTCCTCGCGAACGAGCACGTTCGTGAGACGATCGACTTCGAAAGCATCTCTAAGGGAAAGAAATGACGTGTATTCGCCACTTCTTCGAAATATCTACTACGTCCTACCCGTCTAGAGCTAGCGATACGGTGAAAAAGCAAATAACGCTGGCCTACCTTGGGAAACGATCAAGAGTGTTATCGATCGTAGAGACAAGCTGGATACTCGAAAAGTCGTGCCGATCTTCCGAGGGTCACGATCCCTTTTTCCTTTTGTGTTGATCTATCCAAGAAAGAAATGTTCTTTTTTTAGGGTACTGAAGAGAACCTTCCTCTTTCCTTCCTAGATTTTTACGATCGGCTACAATAAGCGACTGTGTTTTCTCTCTACTGGATGGTTGTTGATCTTTTAGATATATATACACACACACACATATATATATATGTGAATATATATATATATATATATGTATATATGTATATGTTGTATATAATCAACCCTTGCTTGGATAGGCTCGAATTCTTGAATTTTCTTCTTTTCGAGAATTCGTTGTACCGTGTTATCTATATAAGTATCTATATACTTTCGCTAAATTAATTTTTGTATACATACATCACTTTTATTATATATTCACTTTACTTAATTACAGTAATAAAATTGTTGTTTATCTATTGATATATTTTTACGAAGAGAATTAAGTTAATAATGTTATAACGTCTAGAGTTAAATGGTTATTTGAAGATAGATTTATAGACGTGTAGGCTGTTTTATTAAAAAAAAAAAAAAAAGCAGGAAAAAATGTCCCACGTATTTCTTAATTATCCCTAACTGGATTTCACGTGAACTATGAATCTACAAGCTTTTCGTGGTCGATCGAGAAGAAAGGTCGTTTGGAATCGCGCCAAGGATCCTGTAAAGCCATAGAAGTTGCATCGAGACTCGGTGCTACCGAGACTACGCCCTGCTCTCGTTTTGAGAACTACCACCCTGTCGAAGCACGATGTATGTACACACACCCTTTGGTCAGTTCATGTCGTTTGCTATCCTCGTGACCCTTTAGATTCTTCTTTATAAACCACTGTTAGCCTTTCGAGCGATCAACCCAGGCGTTTTGCCAGTCACGTGAAACGATCATGCGATAGAAATTTTATTTTTTATTTTTTTATCAATTTTGCAAATATTTAATATTCGTTATAAAAATCTGAATAAATCTAAATATATCATTCGAGACACGTGTGTGACACGCTCGACGTCTCAAAATCAATTCCGTTCTATTTATGTCGATAACGTAAATACCAGGCTTATCGAAGCGTATAGATATTAAAATTCTACATTTTCGAATCTGTCAGAAAGCAAACCGATCGATCCTATTTGTATAAAATTCTCTCTAATTTTTTATTTCACGAAACAGACGAATTTCACTTCTAGAAGGTTTGTTAAATTAATATAAAAAAAATAATGTAAAAAAAAAAACGAGCTATTAATTTTTTTAAATACATTTTGATTTTTTTCTGGATCGTTTGTTTTTGAATTTGTCGTAATTTTTGTTACAGTTTTACATTGTTATTATATGTTGCATTCGATTGAATTTCAGCATATTATTACAGTTTATAAAAATTCAAGCTTTCGATGTAACTATAGAATATTTCTTGATTTATCATAGATTTAAATTGTCATAGTCGGTTGTATGATACATTGAAAGCCGCTGTAATGTGCAGTGTAAATTGTAAGAGATCACGCTGAAATTTGAAGTTCATAGGGGTAGATCTGTTTATCCAATTACAATAGCATTATTTCGTCCTCGAGTAACATCAAACGCGAGCTCGAAATGTCAATAGCGTTTTCGAATGAGCGGATGGTGCGTAATGCTTGCGAATCTGTACGAAGTCGTGAGCGTTAATCGTTACGTCGGTGGGCAAGCCGCGATTTACGTCGTGGTTTACCTACATACGGATCCGTGACAAATTCGACGTTGAGATGAAGTCGAAATGACAAAGATCGGTATACGTGTGACGATTCATTTTCTCCAATTCGATGTAATTTGCTGCAGAAGGGAAATTCATTCCAACATTTAGATATAATGTATCCAAATCTTTGTTACAGATTGTATATTAAATTTGATTTAATATTAATATATTATGCATCTTGGAAATCATACGCTCACGTATATATCTATGTTTTTTAAATTTCATTTAATCTCGTCGTGGCAAAATTAATTATTACTTCATATCCGAAGTTTATCATGGTTTCTTTTTTTTCTTCTTTAATTTATAAATTATTGTAAAAATAAAAGCAAAGTAAAAGTAAAGTAGATAGCAAAAAAAAAAATTAGATTGTAGAAGGTTAAGATGTGTCACAATATATCTCAATATTACAGGGTGTACAACATAGAAGTCAATAAAAAATTGCTAAAATAAAAATTTGACGTCAACTAAAATTTATTATTTACGTAAGAATAGTTTCTTTAATAATTCTGAGCAGAAATATCGTACCTAAGATGAAAGTCTTACGTGTCAGAGCTAAACAGAATTCAAAAGTGTCATGGATAATGTGTTTCCTTTTTATACTAGCTTCTGTTTTTTCCGATTTTTACTTCACGAAAAAGAGAATACATTCGTAGTCGAGTTTCCAATAAAGAATTTCTAACGACACCACGTATGCAAAGTGTCGTGCTCCAAGATCGCTCTAGGAGACATTCTTAAATCATGAAAACAAGTTTCTCAACATCTTGCGACATCACGTACACGAAGTATCGTGCCTTAACAATGCTATGAGAAAAGCCCTTTGGAATGAATTTGAATTTTTTAAATAATCTTACACAGAGATAAGATCATGAAGTTGGTGGATAAAATTTGGACTGAATTTTAACAAGATATATAAATAGACGAAAAACAAAAACTTATATTGCTTTATATTTCTGATAATATTGCAACTTCGATAGTTGAAATACGTTTATTGAATTGACGATAGACTCTTTGACCTATCGAAATTATGATGTTTTTCATCGTGTCAATAATAATAATAATAACAATAACAATAACGATGATAATACTAATAGTAATAGTAATAGTAATAATAATAATAATAATAATAATAATAATAATAATAATAATAGTATAGTTAACTATAATACAATATAATAGCGAGCAAGGGATGAATAGAAATTTTTTCTGATAAAAAGTTACAATGGAATTATACACACACACACAGATACCAATATTCACGCACGAAAAGAAAATTATATGTCTCTGAGACTAGACAGTTTGTGTATCCGAAAGAAATAACATCAGGAATCAAAAGGATGAGTCTTGTAAATGGTGTCGTGACGTTGTTTCCCTTCGAAGAAAAAAGTAGAAGATAAAGAAAAAAGATGGATAAGAAGAATCGGACAGGGTAGTTCCCCGAATCATACGGATTTACGAGACACGATTCGTAATAGAGACGAACCGTCTCTACGCCGACAGAATGAATTTGGAAAGCGACTGAGCGAGAACGAAGTTGGATAATAGGAAGGATGATAGGTGGAAGGATGTTAGGATAAAGAACACCGTTTCTGTTTCGAAGAATCGGTTCAACGACACTGCCCACGCCGTAAATCACACATCAGAGTTGATTGCTCTTAATTTCCTTCGGCTACGTGGCTCGAAATTCAAGAACGTATGGAAGAGATGGTGTATAAGGTAAGCTCGAACGATATCGGATCTTTCTCTATCCCTGGCCTCGTATGTATAGGGTGTCTTTTAAAAATACAGACAGTAACTCATACCAAAATATAAATATTATTAAAAAATTTTTCAGAAAAAGAAAAAAGAAAAAGATAATAATAATCACAAAAGAATGAAATATAAAACTCGTATTTGTAATTATTCTTTAAAAGATTCCTATAAAAATAACGTGGATTCCTGAATCGAGGAAAATATTGCATAGAAAGGAATGTTTTTTTCCCCATATACTCGTACGAAGTATTTTCATCGTAAAGTTGACTATATCTATACTGTTTATTTTCAAGACACCTTGTATATTTACCTCCAACCGAGAGATTCTCGTCTCGCGAATGAAACATCAAGCTACCCGTCAAATCAAAAAAGGCTTAGCATCGATCAATCCACTATTTTTCTTTTCGACACGAATTCTCCAAGCATTCTCATTCGTTTTCGTTTTTTTTTTGTTTTGTTTTTTACTTCGACGGATGTTTGTGTAGAATTACTTTTTTCTTCTTTTTATTTATATTTCTACATAAAATAAATACGATAACGTATTACGTGCGTGTATAGTTATCGGTGTGGAATAATTTCAGACATCTCGTCGTACACGTATAATATTATATCCGATACCTGATCGATCGTAAACGAATAACGAATAGGAATAAAAGGGAATAAACGATATTAATTAAAAAGAAAAAAAAATAGAGAAAAAGGAAAGGAAAGATAAAAGGAAGAAGAAAAAAGAAAAACGTTGAATAAGATCGGCGAAAAGTTATGAAGAGGAAATTTTTTTTTTTGAAGCGACAAGCGTCGCACGAAATGAGCATAGTTCCGACGTCTAGGAAGATAGCAGAAGAGTAGAGAAGCTTTGTAGACGAGGAAACACAGGAGCTTTTCTGACTGGAAAACGTCCGTTTAGATACGTGACAGGCATTAAAGGGCTACGAAAGATTCAAGTACCGAACACGAAGCAACAACCAACAACTCGAAGCACTTCTCGAAAAATTCTTTTCTGATTACGGATGGCCAAGTTTCTCTAACGATAAATGAACCTCGCGGATTAATTTCGTACCTTTTCCTATCGTAATTTTCTCTTGGACAGACAACCGCGTCGAATTTCGAAGCTGTTCCGTATAGTTATTTACCTATACTACTGGAACCGATCCTAAAGTGACACTTAATTAAGAAGAGAAGAGGATCAGCCCGCGATAAAAAAAAAAAAGAATGAGAAAGTTGCCCGTTATGGTCGACTAGTCGAGCCAGATAAATTGGATAACGAAGCGGGCATCTCGGGGAAAGTGCTGGGAAATATGTAATTAAGACGTTTTGCATTAACGAAGATATCGACCCGAGTCAAACGGGAAGAAGGGATAGAGGGTGGGGGAGAGTCGAAGAAGGGGGAATAATCAAGTAGAAAACTCCGTTGAAAACTTTTGATTGGTTACACGTTTTTTCGACACTTCACTTATTTCAACTGTTTATTATTATTATTTTTATTATTATTATTATTATAGTTATCATCTTTTTTTAATTATCACGGATATATGTTTGTATAATTAGTGTCGTATGAATGTCGATATAAAATAAAGAAATAGAAATAAATAGTCGTGGATATAAAATATCACGGATTGTTTCATTCCCTTCGGAATTTTTTTCTTCGAAACCCGTTAAATAGCTGGAGACAATCTTTCGCATTAATTTTGGTTTAAATAACCGCTCTAACCGGTGGACAGCTTACTTAGACTCCTACTAGAAATCTGCATTACGAATAGTGGAGTGAGGGGGATTGCTTTGAGTTGACACTTCATTCCTCTGAACCGGTGGGATAACGAGGGTGTAAAGTACTCGCATAGTTTGGGCAAGTCGTCAGTCAACAGAGAACGCTTCTGTCATCTCATCGTATAGCTTACCATGCTCGGCTTGCGCTAAGCTGTATAAATGTTATACATAAATAGAGAGAACAGTGAGAAAATGACAAACTTTATGATTTTAACAGAAGAATTTTCGAGTTTCGACGATGTAGTTTGAGCAACACTTTCAAAGCGAATTATATCGACAACTTTCTATGAACATTTTGGAGTTTGTCGATAAAAAAAGACATTTCGTATTTTTATCGAATGATTCATTTACCGTAAAAAAAACGCAATAATCTCTCTCTCTGTTTCTCTCTCTTTCTCACGGTCCGGAAATACGTTTTTATTTTCATAGAAGATGATAACTCGGAATGGAAATAGTATGAAATAGCTCCTTTTCCTTTTTGAATTATAAATCATAATATCCAGTTGTTTGTTTGCTCTATTTTTGAATGCTTTCTCTCTTTTTCTCTCTCTTTCTTTCTCACTCTTCCTTTTTTCTCTGGTTTTTCTTCTTTTTGGTTCATACTTTTTAGAAACAATTTTTTCAAAGGGTCATTCATTTGATCGTTCATTCGTATAATGTTTATAATGTTTATAGAGCGTAAGAGTATTGAATTGAGCTGTCAACGAGCCGTGATAATCTGAAGAACAACATTCTCTCAATGAACAAGAGCCATTGAAATATATATTTAACGTAACGTAATTGCAAAAACGAATCGTCTCGCTAATCGCAACATTTCTATTAACTAGTACACTCTGTTTCACGCTCGATCGTATAAAGTATTCCGATTGCGAACATGGCAAAATAATATGAATATAAATGGTAATAGGATAGATAGGAATATTCGTTGAAGGTAGAAAAAAAAAGTAGATAAAAAAATTTTGATTCGAAATTTTTAGAAGAAATTTGATCAAAATTTAATAGAATTTATATATTACTTTTTCATCGACGATTAATAATTAATTCGGATTATGATTTATTAATTATAATTTTCTATAAATCAATGTATGATATTTAATTTTACCCATAAATTAATTTCCAATCGCCAAATAGAATTAAATGCGATCGATTATTTTTCAATTAATTTTGTAATCATGTAAATCTTAATAAAAATAGATTGAATTAAAAATAAGTATTAATCGGTCAACGTCCAACGGTGGTCCAGTAAATTTGCTCCGATAGATTTTAGATGGTCGAGTTAAATTGGACATTCTATATACCGAATATGCTGATTCGTGTACTCCTCCGGGTATCGTTAATCGTCGTGACATGCTCTAATTGACGTCGCTCGCACCGAATTTGTACGCTTTTAAATATCCTAATTCTGACAATGAGTGTTTCGGTATGTGGCGAACTCGTGCTGACGTCGCTCACAAACTTCCCTATATGTATACCTACATATATTTTTACATATCCATGGAAATTACAAACTACGATTTCAATTATCTCTTTTACAATTGTGTTCAATATTCATAATGGAAGAAATGTAAATACATATATAATCATAAATATATTTTTTTAAAGTTTCAAATAATTTTTTATACGTGTGCTCGCGTATATAAACCTTTCTTTATAATAAAAATATTAAATACTTAGTATGTATAAAAAAAATAATAATAAAATTATTGCAAAATGTAAGAATAATATAATAATATTCTAAATGTTGTTAGTAAATAATATAAAAAGATATTGTATAGTAATTAGTACGGAAAGTGTACTAATTGTTTCGTAAAGTATCGAAGAATTGCTTTCTCTTCTTGTCGTTTTTTTTTCTCTTTCTTTTAGTGAAGATAAGTGAAATTCCTCGTTAACCCTCAAAGGCCAGAACTATAAATGTTAAGCCACGTGGAAACGAAGGACAATTCGTATAATCCAACAGCCACCCGCACGGACGCACTCTCTCCGTACAAAATGAAGAAAGCGAGTAGAACGAAGAAACCAAAACTGCAGAGCTTTTTTCGTTGTAGTATGAGACGATGGAAAAAAGGAAAGGAAAAGAGAAAGAGACGGTAGAAAGAATTGTATAGCTGAGAGAGAAAGAAAGAGAGAGAGAGAGAGACAGAGACAGAGAGTGAAAGAGATAGAGAGATTTTCAGGAAAGAGCAGCAAACTTCTTTTAACTACCGTCCTCCTTCCTTCTAGCTATTTAGGTATCTGCCATTCCGTCGAGGGAATGGATATTCCAGAAAATTCAGCTACCTTGAAATTTGTCCTATTTCGGCTCATGATCTTACTATCTGCTTTGATTAAATGAAAAAAAAAAAAAAAGGAAAAGAATTCTTAGGAATTGTGTAACAACTAAAGAATTAATCGGTATCAACGTTCCATACACTTCTTCTTCTTTTTTTTAATTTGTCAAATAAAATTCTCTAGAAAAAACTATTTGATCGAGCAAGTTGCTTAAATACTGCGAGCAATGTAATTAAAAAAAAAAAAGAAAGAAAAAAAAAGGAAAAAACAAAAATATTATACACAGGTATTATCAACTTTTGATTGTTCTAACAAAATGCATAGCATAGTTTTATTAAGTCCGAACGATTTATTCTACTCTTCATACTCCGTTCTAAATCGGATTGTTTCGAGGTTGCTGTTAAACCACAGATTTGTTAGAGTTCCTACGAGAGATCGGGAGTATAGATCGACGATTGCCGCACGTTCGCTATAGCGCTTTAGTTTGATTTTTGGCCAATTTCCGGAATGGAGCTCGGTCACCAAAGTTCTCCCTAGAGAGAAATTCGTTCGATGAGTTGCTTCCTCCGCTTTCTCCTACGAGTCCAATACGAACGATTTTCGTTAACCTCCCCCATCCCCTATCCACATCACCTCCTGCCCACCCTCTATCCCCTATCCCCATCGCCACCACTACCTCTCAGTCTATCTTTAATCGTTCGTATGAAACACGAATGAAGCATGGACCGATTGTTTTACTCTTGTTTGATACGTATATATGAGATACAGTCTATTGCAGAAATATATGGATGTGGTGTTATAGGTTTGAATTTTATATCACACATATATCTCGAATAAATATTCAAGAGATTTTTAAAAATATTCCTTCACTCGTAATACAACCAACAAACACGTAAAACTTTTTTTGCGTCTCATTTCTTACACGTTTTTTTTTTACACGTTTTGTTTTCTTTCTGTTTGAATAATAATAATTATAATATATATATATATATATATATATATATATATATATATAATAATATGTATATATTACTCTTTCGATCAATTTTCACTTGGAAGAAATAAATTCTTTCTTTTTTATTTCGATAACTACGACAGGTGGACCAAAAGTCGATCAAGCTTTGTTGTATTAATTATAAAAAATGTTTAAATGTGTCCGCATATTTATTTATGTTAATAGAAACGATTATTTATATGAATGGTCCACACCTGTGTTTATTTTTTCGATTATACAGTTGAATAGTTGCCGAAATGTTATTTGATCGTAAACACGCTTTAACAATTTCGATGGTTCCACAAAAGTTCAGTGGTATCGAATCGTTCTATTCTTTTGATCTTTACTTTGGAATATCATGTAGATATATCTACGGTGTTCCAGAAATAGTGATATGCGTACTTACTGCACACGAAGCATGGTTTGAATTCTTTCAAAGGGACAGATAAAAGGCAAATATGCAATAAAGGTGACTATTCGTACGAAGCATCGAAAAAAATTTTTCAATAATTTTTAGCGTAATAAAACGAATCGTCAAAGAAGTAAAATAATGGAGATAAATTTGTCTAAAAAAAAAAAAAAAAAAAAAGAGGAAAAGAAAGAAAAAAAATTAAAAAATAAAAATTCTCTTCATATATAAAAAAGTTCGTAAAAAATTATAAAAAGAAAAATATCTTATTTCTTCGACAAACATAATGAACTTTCGGAACACCATGTAGAGTTCTTCCATAGGAAGGCAATTTAATCTACGGCAAACGAGTAGGCAGGCAGATAGGGGCGAGCTCTCGATTTCGGTTCGCGGACCAATCCGCTTCGATAGTTTCGTTCGATCTGAAATTCGTGGTAATTAGATCAGTTAATTCGCCGGTGAGTCCGTGCCGGCAATTCGAAAGGAGAAACGCGAGGACGAGTGGAATCCGCCAGAGGAATCCGCTTCGGATGGTCGAATTGGAGTGGATCCTCCTAGAAGCGGCTCGTCACCGAGATTCAAAGGGAACATTTTACCAACCCTTTCGTTGGCTCCCGTTCCGTTTACGATTGGTTTTAGATTGTTGTCTTGTGTCTCTATAAAAGTAATTCGAATGGGAGATAAATCGATGCCAAAATAGTTTTCTATTTTGTGTTCTATTCTGGAACATTAGGATCGAAAAGTTTAAACGAAAGGGGTATTACCGAAAATGTCTTTGATTTTTTCTTCCTTTTCCATTTACTACTTTGATCGCTACACGTTGAAATATTAAATACTTTTGGATTGTTAATAAATAATCGATCATGCATGCATTTTCAATTATATATGCCCTTTGAAGCATCGACTGACTTTAGAGATCTACTTTATTGACAGATAACTAAATTTCAAACAACAACAAAGTATACATACATGCGTCCTGATATATATTCCCCATTTCTGGGAACAGATAACTCGTTGGTTCACCGACCTTTAAATCAGTTGAAAAGTCAGTCAGAAAGTCGAACCGAGCGTGTAAAAGGGCCAATCAGAATACCGGTAATTACTCCTTTTGCTTTCCCGATAAAAATTTCTTATCCGTCGTTATCAGGATCGAAACTTTGAGATCGAAGCATCGAGAAGCGGTATTAAATTACCACGTCTCGAGAGTTATGTTTTATCTAGGGAACTCTCCTCGCGAATTGAAATGGAACATTCAAACGAAGCTCTCTCTCTCTCTTTCTCTTTCTCTCTTTTTCTCTGTCTTTCTCTTTCTCTTTTCTTTCATTTTTATCTTCCTTCCTCCTGTGCGATTACGGTTTTCTCTTCACCACCACCACCACCACCACCACCACCACCACCATCACCTTCTGTATTTCTCGTCTTCCCTTTATTTCCTCCGGAGCAAAGGATAGAATTTAATAAGAGGTTTAGTATTTTCAACGCTGCCAGATTAAAACTTTTACACCGTATTACTCGACTAGTTTAACGTTTTCATCGTCGAGCCATGTAATCGAGAAGTTTATACTTTACGAGTAGCGTGATCCGAAAAATGCGGTCGAGGCGTTACTAACCTCGTTTCCGTTCCTCTCTATTCAACTGTGGCAAATATTTTTTTCAATAAATAAATATCTTTCCACAAGCTCGAGCATTGAAAGACTCAATTTACGAGAAACTGTACGAACGAGAAGCGAATGGGACTATTCGATGGAACGAAGTAATCGTGTGTAAAAATGGCGATGGTGAGAACAGTATCGAATGAGAGAAAGAGAAAGAGAGGGAGAGAGTAACCGAGAAGAAAATCTTTGGGATATATCTCTTTGTAATTTTAACTTTCGGATTTTGCCTATTCCTTTGATCTATCTTCATTGATCTATCTTTATTCTATTGATATAAGGATATTAGATACATAGATACATGTACAATCTTTTGAGAAAATTTATCTTTCTTTTGGAAATATGTTTCCATATAGATATATGATAGATGATAGTTATAAATATGATATTTATTTGCCTTATTTATTTGCCTTATAAATACATACACACACACATACATATATACATTTAGAGATATCCAAATATAATTCAATCACAAAAAACATTTCCTCCTAACTTAGAAATCTAGACAGATATCTATCTTCTTTTACGTTCAGTGATACAAACTATTGGAGATTGCACGCGAATGATAGTATGACGAGAGAATATCCTGAAAGATATTCACACATACACGCTTTCTTCCTTTCTTCCTTCCCTTTTTTCTCTCCTCACAGAAAGAGAGAAAAAGGCTTTGAGTGAACGAGAAAGAGAAAGGCAGAGAGAAAAAGAGAGGGAGAAAAAGAGAGAAAGAATGAGGGAGAAAGAGAGAAAGAGAGAGAGAGAGAGAGAGAGAGAAAGAGAAAAAAGTAGAGAGAGGGAGAGATCGATGCTATATATACCCTTCACCTTTATTCTCCCGATTCTTTTGACTTTTTGCGACTGAAAAGCCAGGAGGGATTCCAGCTTTCCGGCTGGTGGTCCTCCCAGTGCGGCCTTCCGAGCTACGCTCGGACAAAATCGAAGGCAACTCGATCGTAGCATCGTCGAAAGAATAGAAGGGATGAGGGTAGCTCGGGGACGAAAGGGACGTGTTAGCTGCAGTCCAGGCGTGCCGATTTATTTAGCGAGATTCAGGATGGCTTAACCATTCGTTCTCCAATGCCGACCTGTTTCCCGTTCGTATTGAGTTTTCCAGAACGAACCACGCCGCAGGGACATACGCCGGACACGGCGACGACAAAACAGCGAGTCCAAAAATGCCAAATCCTTTTTCGCCGAAATCTACGATACTGTCGATTTGTTTCCCAGCGTATCCTTGATTTTTTATTAACAAGTATTATTTATTTATCTCATATGTATATATAGATATCTTTTTCCTGTTTTCTCGCATTGTTTCTCATATTTTTTCATTTTTTTTTTTTTTTAATATCCTACCTGCAATTATTTATTATTACCTTATCGAATTCATCTAAACTGTCTTATATTTCACTATCCTATAATCAATGATAGATAGATTAAACATTGATTATTTTATTTCTCTATTTTTTATAAGCACGTTTTTTATAATCCTCTTTCTCTCTCTCTCTCTCTCTCTCTCTCTCTCTCTCTCTCTCTCTCTCTCTCTCTCTCTCTCTCTCTCTCTCTCTCTCTCTCTCTCTCTCTCTCTCTTTGTAATCCAGAAACCTCCAAGAATACTTTTACATTCTAAGGTTACTACTTAAAGTCATGAATAATAATACTTTTAATAAGAGCGAGAAAGTAATTAAAGTTCCAACGCATTAAAGCACGCAATAGAATTCTACGTCACGGTAGCACGTAGAATTATAATCGAGCATAATATTCATAGCTTTTGCTGGGACGTTTATCAAAAACGACAATGGGATACGAGGTGTTTACACACCGACTGGCTACTCTCGTTTTTGGCTTCGAGCGAATGCGAGAGAGTTTTCGTGGTAGGTGTTGGTGCTAATGAACGGGACAATAAATCGTCAAGGTCGGAGTAGGGCGTGATTTTTTCGACGCACCACCCTTTTAATGACGCAACCGTTGCACAAAAATATACGTGCATGGGAAAACGCTCTTTTGTAATAAACTGCACTATTTTGTGAGCTTGTGATATTACGCGTGAGCGTTCGTCGGTCTCTCTTCGTAAACAATTTTATCGTCCACTCATCTTTTCTCCATGCTTTCACGTACATTTTAGGCAAAAACGAGGCCGGAGGCAGGCCAAAAAAGAAAAAAGAAAAAAAAAGTATAACAAGGGGAATAACATATCGACGCCTCGTAAAAATTTCACATCGATCTTGTTCATTGTTTAATGACAAGTTAATAGAGTCCGAACATTTCCGAATGCTTTATCTCTCTTTCACGTTTCGATCGTGTCATTCTATTTGAATTCCATCCAATAGCGTCACGTCAACGGACTCCAAATTCTTTCGTTCGTGATCATTTTCGACAAGTAGAGAAAAGAAAAGGAAAGAAATATTCGAATCCTTTGTCCGAGATTTCGGACGTCTGCCAATAGAAGACACTGATATATCTCAAAAGAAGCGTCACCTCTTTCACGATGAAAGACGTTCACGAAGAAAGGAAAACGATCCATCGTGGATTCTATTAGCCTTTTGTGAATTGTTTTAGCAAACACAACTATTGATTGCACGGTGATTTGCATTTTTATTGCTAATCCGTCAAAACGGATTAGGTGATTAAACCTTTCTTTCTTTTTATTTTCGTTTATTTATTTTATAACCTGTCTCGAAACAATCGATTATTCTTTGGATTATAAAATGGACCAGCAGAGAATTATAAGAGTCTTGACGTTAATTGTTGTAACAGAATGAACGATTAGAGAAGAATGATAGGGCCTATTAAAAATAACACCAGGTATGGGTTTCAATGGTTGATTCACATAGAGGAGACACAGTCTCCGATTTTTTAGTAGAAGCCAATCAAGTTGATGAAGGTTGAGAGCAATATGCTCGTCTCGGGTCGAAAATAGACAGAGAGAAAGAAAGAGAGAGAGAGAGAGAGAAAGAGATGGAAGAGGGAGATGGAAGGAGACAGACAGGTAGAAGAAAGAGAGAGAAAGAGAGGGGGAGAGAAGATTCATGTCGGGGTTGGACAGAAATGGCGAAAGGAAAGGAAGAAGAATTCCAACACATTCGAACAAACCGACGGAGGTAATTTTCTACGGCAGCTCAAGCCCACGTCATTCCTTCTTTTTCCTTTTTTTTCTTTTTTTTTCTCTCTCTTTCTCTCTCTCTCTCTCTCTCTCTCTCTCTCTCTCTCTCTCTCTCTCTCTCTCTCTCTCTCTCTCTGTTCATTCCATGCGTCTACCGTCGAGAAAGGGAAAGAGAGGCGACAGAATCGTAAGTGTCGTAGAAGAAGTTCCCAGAGTGCTGGAAACCTCTTTTCTCTCTCTCTCTCTCTCTCTTTCTCCTCCTCCCTTCTCTAACCCTCTATCTCTCTCTTCTTTTCTTATCTTATATCGGGCTAAAATACTCAGCGATACGGATACTCATTCCGTGTCTCTGTAGTAGTTGGTGCGCGCGCGCTATCCTTCCGTCAACCGTATAACGTTTTTTCTCGTCCGTGTAAGGTTTCCTCCAGTGGATGTACGCGGAAAAAGTGGGGCTGGATCGAGATAATGGTATATAATAGTCCGGCCAAGGAAGGCTGGAACGAGTAACTTCCGAGCGGATTTCTGTTTCCCTTTCTCCCCCTCGCACACTCCACTACCCCCTGCCAACCACCTCCTTTGCCTCCCAACCCATCCTTCTCCGCCCCTTAGCTTCCCTTCTTCTTCTCTACATCCCCTTTCTCAACCCCATTCTCCATCTTTTCCTTCTTCTTCGTCACTACTGCTCGCCCACTAGAATTTTTCTCTTCCATTCCTCGTTTCCCATCCTCATCTACGCAACCCCCACCCCTCCCCGTCTCTACCTACTGTCCCCTCCCCTATCTTCTTGTCTATATTCTCTCATCTTTTTCTATCCTTTCTCTTTTTTGCTTTTTTTTTCTTTCTCTTCTTCTTCTTTTTTCTCTTTTTTTATATTCTCTCTATTCTCCTCGCGAGGATATCTGGAGCAACTTGGTGAATTTAACTCGAACTCACGAAAGAGAAATATTACTACGTTTGCAAATGCTAGATTTTAGGATATGCGGATTTCCACGCGGTGTCATTATCATTACTGTTATTATTACTATTGTTATTGTTGTTTTTGTTATTATTATTATTGTTATTGTCATTCCCAACGTCGTCGCATTATTGTTATTATTTCTCGATGAACGTTCGACGAGCTGTCAGCCGAACATTTCTCTCGTTTATTATCGCACGTATATTCGTACCATCACGTGGAATAATTCGCCAACGGGTTTCATCATAACATGGCTTAATGTGATAATAAAGAGAGATTTCGCGTTAGTGATTTTAATTGAATCCAATACCGCATGACTTTCTAATCCAATCGAAACTTATTAATTTTTTATTATAGTACATGTCTTTTCGAAGTCGGATAATTAAATTGTCAATTTTTCTTCTTCGAAGACATTGATGTGTATAATTTTTATCGAAATGTAATAACTTTAAGGTAATGTAATTATATATTTATTTTTTTCAATTTATTCTTTGAAGTAAGATTTGTTAATCTGCCAATTGGTTAATCTATACGAAAATTTCACAGTTTTAATCTTTAAAATCATCCATTTTAAAGGAAAACCCTCAGGGTCAAATATTTGTATTCCCATAATTGTCTCTTTAAACTACATTCATTTCATATAAATGGTACTTCGCGAAGAAGAAAATTTACACTTCCACCTCTTGTTAGTATAGAATATAGATTAAGAAAATGACTTTTTTTTCGCGTAAAGCGACGAAATGGCTCCGGAACAATTTATCTCCATTTTCGAAATATGAATTGAAGTCGAAAGTCGTACTCGATAAGGTTCATCGATACGTCTGTGTTTCGTGAACTCTGGCGCTATTGCACGATTGGATATCGATAATAATCATGCTGCAACCTCTACTGGTTTTATTACGTCAATTTCCGTGATGGCTATGTTCCCCGTAACATTTCGAATGATAGACATATATCTCCCGCTTGTCTGCTTCCAGAGACAACAGCTTTTTGAACATTTTTAGAGGATATTTTAATCGATGTTTCACGATAATCTTCTGTGCATACGTACTTGGGTATATATAATACATATATCGTAACAGGATATTTGACATTGATAAAATATATGTTCTTTTTATATAAAATACAACAATGTGATTGACGGAGAAGTTTTTATACAAATGTACAATAAAACATGATAGATTACTAAAATATATTTCTTTGGTACATCTCACAATGGCAAACATAAATATTTACATTTTCATTGAGAAATATTTCATCGAATATACGTAATAGAAAGGTGTGATCGTTAACATAGATGTTTTGAAATAATTGAAAGGCGATATGTGAGGATAGGTCATATAAATGAGATCAGAAAATGGGACGTAGTAATCGACAAAACAAATGAGAGGAAATACGTAGAACGATTATGGACATTGAAATTTATCATCAGAAACGTACGAGAGGTATTTTTTACTTTTATACGTATAATAAAAAAAAGAATAAAAGTTAATAATAAAAGAATATAGAAGGAAAAATATATTTGTAGTTAAATATATATATATATATATATATATATATTTATTTACACATAGATACACATACATACTTAGACACACATATGGAAGAGTGTACGAAACCGATAGGAAACTCGGCCGAACGGATAGTGTAACGGTTTATTGGCCATTTAGAGTCGGGGCAGTAAATTCTTCTTGAAGTTGGGCACTTATTGCAGTCGTCCGAGGCTTTTCACACGGGGCAAGAGGTACACCAAGCGTAACCGTCACCGAGAACCATAAATTTTCTTACAATTTACGGGACTACGACACAACAGAACGGTGTTCCAACGTTCGAAAGGAGTAGAGAGAACTTTCTCCATTCACGGCAACGTTTTCCACGACGTCGACTCGCGACTCACGACGCTTACGTATTTTCTTTAACTCACGAACGCTTGAAACGTTCGTTGGAGATTTAAAAAGTATTCCATATTTTTCTCTCTCTTTCCATATCTCTTTCTCTTTATCTCTCTCTTTCTCTGTCTCTCTCTGTCTCTCTCTCTCTCTTGACATACTGTTTTCTACTCTCATTTCACAAAAGTTAAGCAGCTTATCTCTCTTTCTCCCTTTGTCTCTCTCTCTCTCTCTTTCTCTTTCTTTCTCTCTCTCTCTCTCT
>NC_057692.1:2693602-2707912 GCF_014466175.1 Vespula pensylvanica | reverse complement strand
TCTCTCTCTCTCTCTCTCTCTCTCTCTCTCTCTCTCTATGTATATGTATATATGTATATATTATATATGTATAATTTAAATGACTAATTCAACATAGCAAAAATAGAATAATTGTAATGGAATAATTGCATAATATTATAGTAATTATATCAATAGATTATGGGCCAGATGTTTGATTATATTTACATAATTAAGTAATTATATTTAATAAAGATATATAAGTACATATGTATATACTTAGATTGTTTTAATATATAATTAGAGAGATAAAGTTAACTGAATAATTAAATTAAAACTTGTTGTAATGAATATTTTTAATCAATATTCAATTAATAATACGAAATGCAAGATTATTTGGCGGATGTAATGTGTAAATTCAATAAGATACGATTATATAATAGGTTTATATAACAATTATATAATAAGGTATATAAATAATCTTAAATATCGGTCAATAATAAATATTTGTATACAACGTAAAGATAATAAGTCATAAAAATTTGTATGCTATTTCGTTGCTAATAAAACTAACGATAATCTTTTAATTTTATGACACTTGACGAGTCGAACTTGAGAATATATAACTTATTTTTATTTTTCTCATTATCCTTATTCCATATTCTTTTCTTCTTCTTTTTCTTCTTCTTATTGTTATTTACAATTCGAGTGCTATATGAGAATGAGTATCTGAGGATGAACATCGAGCTCATTAAAAAAGATTTAATGATTCTCGTGCTCGTACATTAGAACAATTATCTTCAATTAGAGATCTTGTATTCGTTTGGTGGATTCGAGGAGATATTGGTAGAGAGTTACTTCGATTGAATTCGAGGTCCAGGAAGAGTGCCAATTTGTAAAACACAAGCGTAACCTCTTACCCGATGCCCTGTCGAACCTCTTTCTACTCTCACCCTCAACAGTACCACCCATAATACGATTTGGTTCAATGGCTCGTAAACGATCGTGTCCACAGTCTTTCAGGTTGTTTTCTTTTTTCTATTTTTTCTTTCTTTCTTTCTTTCTCTTTCTTTTTCTTTTTTTTGGTTACTCGACTCGGATTTATCGCGGAAACGAACGAAATGTCCGGATGCCCCGGCGATATAATAAATCGGTCGCTTAGAAATATTTGGGTCGAGCCTCGACGACAATACAGCGTCCGTTCTCATTCCACGTTCTTTTTTCCTTCTCGTTCTTTGCCGACAGCAACGTGACCGATTCAAAGATTCACAGAAAAGAAATTGTACCTACGTGCTCTCGTACGATTAATTTTTCACGTTTATCTACACGAGACAATCATCTTTTATTTTCTTTTTTCCTTTCTTAAGCGTATTGTGAAGGACAAAATTCGTTCCCTTATGAAATTCTCGCTTGGAAAGAAATGAAATAAAATCGATCATTGATGAAAGAAGTAAGGAAAATGTAAGAAAAAAAAGGAAAAAAAGGAGAAAAGAAAACAAAAAATCAGAAAAAGAAAAAGAGAAAGAAGAAATAAGTTAAAATTTGCAATAGCTTTCTATGAGAGATAAGAGAATCGAAGCATTCAGAAATTTCAATTCATTGCCATTATCGAAAAAACGAAGGAAATCTATTTCTTGGCTTTTTCAGGGAACATCATAGGTACTCGTCATCGGAAAAGAGATCGAAAGACGTTCTTCCAAATGTTCCTGATGTTCTCGAAGAAATCCCCGAGGGAGTTCTAGGAATAGCTTTCCCGTTAGGCGAATGACAAAAATGTACTTTCAATGGCGATGAGTATAGGATTAACGTCAATGAGCCCTGTCGTTCTACCATTCAATTTAGTTCCGCGCAAATAACAAAGGCAAAGGATAGTAGTGCGGGAAGCTCGAGGGAAGAGGAATCGAACGAGTGAACGAGCGGAAGCTGTGTTTGCTCTTCCCTTTGGCTTGCATTTGAACTGAGAACTTTCTTGGTCGTGCATGCGGATGACTAAATTTGCGTCGAATCATTGGCTAAGCTAAAAGCGTCGCAAATCATTGACATTCTCTTTCCTATTTATCCGATTCTTCGCTTCTATCTAGTTTGCACGTCGATAGAAAACTCGAAAACTTTTCCCTCGGTTTTATCTCTCTTAAAAGATTTTCCCATCTTTTCTTTTCTCATTACGAATTGTTTTACACAAATTGGACTAAAGATTACGATTTACCAGGGATCTTTCTTGAGTTTTTAACAATCTTAACTGACTCGATCTCTATCAGCTTCGTCGTAATTATTTTATACAGTTTTAATTATTATCAGAAGGACTATCGTACGATTTATAAAGATAAATATCTAACAGGTATATTTTTATACTTTAATTTAATCTAATATTCGAATATATAATATCTAATATGTATTTTCTCCTTCTCTCTTTCTCTCTTTATATATATATATATATATATATATATATATATATATATGTATTCTAATTCAATCTAGTATTCCAATCCATACTTATTCATTCTAACTTCTGAAGTAATATCTAAGATCGTTTCACGATTTGAACGAGAAAAGTTTATTTGCGAATTCGCTCAAAGTTGTGCCTATAGTAGTAGTATGGAACGATATCATCATTGTGCGTGATTCGTTCTGAATGCAGAAACTTCGTCAAAGGATCGAACGTAGGCAGGGATAGTTCTTGGAACACGTTTGGCCTCTGAAACAACTCGATCGTATGCGTTGATTGTTCGAACGACCTCGAATTGCAGGATATTGCACCGTCCAATATGAATTTTCACGTTCATACACGGACATCGTAGTCTCCATTTTCCTGTGCCACTGACATTAACGCCGTTTTTTGTTACGTGTAAATTGATATCGATTTTTGAGAGATAGGGAAAAAAAAAGAGAAAGAAAAGAGAACGAGGAAGGGGATTCGACTCGAATTAATTCGAGTTTCCGAACGAACACGAATGAACGGTTCAAAGCGGATACGCGAAACGTATGCGTTTATATGTGTATATCTGTGTGTGTATATGTATGTATGTGTGCGTGTCTCTGGAACATTAATTTAAAGCACAGCTATATATAGTGACCGTAGAAAATGCCTTTCGAATATAACGAAATTTTATGAACCTTTGCGTAATTTTATTACTGATATTTGTATGACGTATGACTTATTGTAGGTTACGAACATAACTCTTTCTTATCGCGCGAGAATGTTAAATTTGCGCGATGGGACATATGTAAAGAGGAACCGCGTGATTAATGATATTTGTAATACAAATATTAATTATTTTCTTCTTTACTTTTTTAATACGAAAGTATCTTGAAGTATCTTCGTTTTTATTTTATATTCATTATTTTTATTAATTATTTAAGTAATTTTTTATTGCTCCTGATTCATTCTGTCATCTTAAATTATTTACTATATAGTTTCACATGTTTACAATATGACATTGTAGTTCTACTCATTAACTTGTCTTGCTTGTGATAATTAACTTTTCAACCAATATCTAAGAATAGGGTATAAGGAAATTAACTATTCTTGAGCATACCGTAGACCATGCCAAAGGTTTGCATTAATTATAAGCTTCCTGCATATGAATTTTCTAGTTTCCATCTTAAACGTAGAAGCTGCACATTTAACCTTAGGTGTATTAATATTTTGTTCCCGTAGGTGTATGGTTTATTCCAGTGGCTCAATAGTTCATATTGTTTAACGAGCGGACTGTGGATATTTTATAAGAAACGATTCTTTCCTGAGAACCTTTAGCATTAAGCGGTATGATTAATTAACGTCAAAGCAAAAATAAATCGATATTATAAAAATATTTTAATCCTATATACTTCATTAAATTAAACAATTAATATTTATATCGACAATTCAAAAAAATATTATTAC
This sequence comes from Vespula pensylvanica, assembly GCF_014466175.1. Classification (NCBI taxonomy): domain Eukaryota; kingdom Metazoa; phylum Arthropoda; class Insecta; order Hymenoptera; family Vespidae; genus Vespula; species Vespula pensylvanica. Next base: position 2,704,071 of record NC_057692.1, on the reverse strand, counting down.
GTCTATGAAAAATATATATCTTTTATAAAATCTTAAAGGTAATTTAAAGAACATTGAAGAGATAAGATCGATGTCGAGATAAAGTAATTAAGTGCAAAGATTCGGAGATTCCTTAATCTTTATTGATCCTGTTTTCAGCAGGCGAGACTTCCTCTTAGGTCGTTCGTGTCGAATAAGAACAATCCGTAGCATTAAAAGACGTCTTTTCTAAGGAAGGAAAATAAGAAGAAAAACGTACCGGAAGGGCAGGGACAATGACCGTTCGACAATGCGATCGATCCACTAACTCGGGAAATGTGTTCTTGAAGAGAGACGTCAAATCCGCTCGATTGATCGCCGTAAACGATAAACTCGCGCAGGCATTGATTTTCAATGGGTACCATAAAGTTTCCGATCAAATGAATCCACAAATACTATAACTTCTTTTTCTCTCGTTTTTAATTTTAAAAATTCCTTTCATTCCCCATCAAACTAAACATTTTAAAAAAGTTATTGTTGCGAAATTCTTTTGAAGACGTTAGATGTCAACAAAATAATAGGAAATGGTTTCATCAAAAAATATTTTCGATATATTTTGAAATAACGAATAGTTTCATTGTTCGTTTAAATAATAGTTATTCGTTGAATATCGACACTGAACGAAAATAGTACACATAGTGCAGAGTCTATATAAAAGATTCGAATAAACTTTTGTTACGTTTTATGATTCTTTCACTTGCGATTTAATTTCAAGGATTTATTAATTAATATAATTATAGTAACGTTCCATCGTCGTTCTAACGGGTCTATTTGTAATAATTATATTTTCATATGTTATAGGACGATTGGAAATGAAATTTTTTATATTTTAATTGAGTCGAGAGAAATCGATTTATTGAATCACATACGTGTTGTTTATTGTATGGAATGATTCATCTGCGTCTATCTATAAAAAGAAAAAACGTTATTCGAAGAAAATAAAACATTATGAAAAAAAATGAATTGCGGTCAACCAATCACTCGTCGTAGTGAGTTCATAGAGAGACCGAGAGAACGTCGAAAAATATGCATGAAAATCCGAATAAGCGAGCTTATTCTACGTCGTTTCGCGAGAATAGACTCCGGAGTCCCTGTTCGTTTCGGTTGCGATGGCTCTCTCACGGCCGACCGCTTATCGCAAAATTATACGGTTGATTTTTGTGCTTCGTGCGAAACTCCGAAATAACTATAATTTCGCCATTATGCATGCACGACGATGAGGTATACGTATTTTCGCGATATCGAAGAATTTAAAAGTAATTTAAAAGAATATAAAGTAAACATCGAAGAGATGAAAAGTTAGGCGAAAGATCGGTCTTTCGTTGAATCCCACACAACAATTTTATACAAACTTAACGACGAATTAAATCTGTTTTAAATTAAATAGATACCTTCCGGTGAATTCGATACAGAATTTTCAGTATTTTTTATTCAATATTTTTAATATACAGACATGCATCACTTATTGATTAACTTAATATTAAATATTTCATTGAAGTAATACTTTGTGCATATATATATATATATATATATATATATATACACGTATATATATTATTATTATTATTTTTATTATTATTTTAACTCTTTTTATCACTCGATAAAATCAATTGAACAATTTGTTTCGGAATATTGGAATATTCTGCAATATGGAATGAATTAAATTTATATATTCTTTCTTTCGTTCTTATCGTTATTATTTTTACATTTTCTCATTGTTTTATTATGAACATATTTTATGTGGTTACATTTTTATGTATTCATACGATATTAAGCCACAGATTATATTTGTTAATTAGACATATATTATTACAACATGCATACGTGTTAATCAGATGTTATACATTTGTCAAGGATTATATCGATTAATTATTTCTAACAATAATTCTACGCACAGTTGTTTAACTTCTCAAGATCAGAAATGTATTTATTGTTAAACCACAATTCAGTGTGGTTTAACAATAAATAATATTATTATTTTGTAGAAATAGTTTGGTTTTTTACAATTTTTTGATAGTTAATCGACTAATCTAGTTTTCGAAATGGTTGAAATTATTATACGTCCTGGCAGGAGATTACGTTCAACGTAAGAGCTTTAGAAGCAACAACGTAAGGCTGACCGGAGATTAGAGTCCGTTACATACGCGTTGCATTTCGGGTCGATTCCTTTGGGAATCGTGCGACAGCTAATTTCGTGTTGGAGGATAGCAGACACTGTGAGGTCCATGATAAGCATTGATAATGGCAACGTATTAGGCTATCAGCTTATCATCAAAATACTCGCATAAATATTTCACAGAACATGTTGTCACGCTTAATCCGCGATTCGATCATGATTATTGATCCAAATCAATATCGATGATCAGTCCATTTTTTTCAAAAGCGTATCACGATTGATATCATTTATAAGATTCATAAAATTAATAATTAACAAAAACTTTTATATATAATAAAAAAAGAAAGAAATTTTTTTCTACGATTCAGTAATAAACAAAATCATTCTCTCGTCGTATTTACCGATTCCCTTGGAATTCGAGTTAACACTCAAAATCGATACGGCAAGAAAATAGATAGTAAAATAAAAATTTCTTAAACATAACCCTTGTGTCGTGTTGTTTGGTAAACACGAAACCTTATCGAGCATACACACCTGCTTTGTCTCTTCACTTCTGTCAATCGATGAACGAGAATTCACAAGCGACGCGTGTGCGCAACCACGATTGGTAATTTATTGCTTAACGCCACGTTGAGTCTCGAGGCCATCAATAGCATCCTATCGTGCATACGATTAATCCCATAATTCGAACAATCGCTTGGCTTCTTTCCAATCGTGATATATAGATTTATAGAAAACAACGAATTTGGGTTAGATTTAGATCTAACTCATCTCTAAGCTCCGATTAAACTTATGATCCTCAGTACATATTATTTTTTTCTCTTAATATAATATTATATTATAATATTTGATATTATATGGTTAATATATTCATAATATATTAATAGATTTTTATATATCATGTTTTACCTTATTTTTATATATTATCGTACAATCGTCGAGTCAACTTCAAGGAAGTTTCTTTCTTTATCGATTAAAAGTCACAATACTGTAGATAGGATTCCTTTCGTCTTTTCCATCGACGAATCGAATTGTTTTCGAAACGTTTCTCGAGAAAACACTCGACTAAATTCCAATGTGGACGGGAGGAAGTAGCATGACGTCGAAAAATTGCCGGCATGCACGTCGTGCAACCGATGCTTTGAACGAAGCGTCGCATGCATTTTTTAACGGTCGAGTAGCCGTTCCATCTCCATTCAATAAGAATTTTTGTTTCTTTTTATTTTTTCCGTTCTTCCAGGAATTTCTTCGATTTTATTTCAATCGAACTTACGAATCAACTCCGACGTTTCCAAACCGATAGATACTAATTCCGAAGCATATCGTTAACATAATTAATTCGCGTTCGAATTGTAAAATGGAAGTGAATAAACTCGAAGGAAAGATTTTAACGAAGAGGATAGATGCATAATAATGATCATCAAAGAGACATACGTGTATGCTCGTCGAGATTTCGGAGACAAAATAAGAAGTATAATATTCAAAGTGTAATATTCTCTTTCTTTCTCTCTAATTAATTATATATAATAACAAGGGTAAATTATAAATTAATTCATTAATTACCTTTACATTTTAAAAGGAATAACAAAAAAAAAAGAGAGAGATAGATAGACAGACAGACAAATAAACAGACAAACAGACAGACAAAGAAGAAAATGAAAAGAGAAAGAAACAAAGAGGGAGAGAAAGAGAGAGGGAGAGAGAAAAGACAGAATTACAATAAAAAAATATATATACATATTTCCTTTTGCTGAATTAGAACATCGTAATGCTTTATCGTGATACATCAAAGAGGATTTATTAACTATAACACGATCGATACTGTTAAGGAGATGTAGAAGTGGACAACGTTTCCCTCGTGGTAAAGTAGACAAAGAGAGGGGGAGGGAGAGAGAGAGAGAGAGAGAGAGAGACCGAGAAAGAGCTTATGGCTTCGTTCCATTACGCGACTGCACGCTAACCGCACGCTAAGGGCAAAGGAAGTTCACAGGTAGATTGAAAGCAAATGGAACGCCGTTAATTAAATAGATAGATACTCGCCAGACTCGCAAGCCGTTGAGTAGTCTGATGAACGCTTCTATTGTAACGAATCCTCTTAAGCGAGTCGAACGCGCCTAACTTCAAAGTAAGACACAACTGTTTCGTTATTCAACAAGCATTCGCATATATATGTATATATGACTGATGAAAACTACATAGAATTTTGACATCTATGTATATATGTTCCGCGATTTGAGAACAAAGATTTTCTTATACCTTCAAAGAAGATCAAGGTTATCGATAAATATTTATTCGATGCACGCTTTTCTTCGAATGATATTCTTCTATTCGTATCGTTTATAAGAAATGATTAAAAAACCAATTCTCTATAATCATTTTTGGATTATTGGTTTTGGAGGAAAGAAAAAAAATCTCGTATCATCAAAATCGTATTTGATTATTTTGCCACAAAGTAAAATGCAAGCTTAGTATTGTAAGGGTAAATTCTATATCATATACTTTTCTTTTTTTAGGAGTTGAAGAAACGAGTCGTAGAAAGTTTATTAATTTTATTTCATTCATTATGGAGAAATTAGAAGATTAAAGAGATTTTTTATTATCATTGGCACGGATATCACTAAAATCGAAGATCCATATTTATGCATCTTGTTTTTTGTTATTTTTTCCTTTCGGTACTCGTACTATAATTTCGTTCGTTTGAAGGCAAATTTTCACGGAGTAAGTTATCTCATACCGACAAACGAATTTTAAACGTAATTAATACATGCGTCTTGAAGGAACACCTAGACGAGAAATCGATTATTTAAGAGTATTTACGATCCGTTAAGCACGCGTCCCTCCCTGAGGGGTGTTCATACTAATTAGCTTATTTACCTGATACGCAACAAAAGCCATTGTTTATGTTATTATCAGACGAATATACAGCACACCAGTGGGCCGAACGTTTTAATTAAAACAAAGGACTTTGTTGTATTAAGCGGTTTAATAATACTTTACGCTTCGATAACCACGTACAATATTGTGTCGTTAATGGAAGTCTGGTAAAATAATGGAACGCAAATATTTCTTAAGCTCGGAAATAGATTAAAGATAGAAGACACACGTAGTTAATAATTCACAAAAGTAAGCGTATATATTATATCAACCTTTTCTTTTGAAATGTATAATTAAAGTTTTATAAAGACACGCACAAATTTTTACTGATAACCGAGTTTCTAAAGTTTTCTTCTTTTTCTTTTTTTTTTTATTATCACAAATCCAATCATAAAGTTAAATTTTATATAGCCCGCCAATTTCTCGGAGATCTGTAAATAAATTAAAAATTTAATAAAATTTAGAAGAATATTCGATCTATTTTATCAAAAAACAAAGATTATTTATAAGATTTTATAACTTTGAAATTATACGTCTCGTATAATTTCAGTATGAAAGGTATAAGAAAAAGGAATTTCTAGCCTCAAGACATTTGCCCTTTACGTGTAATACAAGGTAGATTTTCCGTAGTAACAAAACACAAATACATTCGATGCTAATCTGGTATGCTCGACTGCACGCAGAATAGAATATAGGAACGTCCGTCGGAAATTACATATTCCTCGAGAGAATACAGATGGAATCTTTCTTCGAATCTTATATCTTATCGAGGACGGACCTTTCCAACAGATAAACTATCTTGGAAATGTTGCCGATCGTCGAATTCCGTTTCGAGAAAAGATTTTTCTAATTTCCTGCGGTTTGTCCTGTCTCGCGATCGAATCGAATTTTCAATTATTTTTTTTCCTTTTTTTTTCTTAACGACATTTCAATCACATGGATTGATTCCTTCGCTGTATCGTGACAAATCAAATGATTGTAAAGATTTTCTTTTTTCTCTTTTTTCTTTACTTTGAAAAACGTGAGCTTCATTAAAATAAAGTAAAAAAAAAAAAGAAAAAAACGTGACAATGACGTATATAATAGAATTGATTAATTGACTTTGCTAGGTTTTCTTTTGTTGTTAAAATCGTTTAGATTTGATAGACTGATAGAATATATTCGATGATAAATAAACATTTAGATGGAAGTAAAATAATAATATCAAAAGTATTTGTAAATTGCGATCAATGAATAAATCTAACTATTTGATTTTCCTACTGAATTCTTTTCTCGTCGTGAAATACAAAGTATTGTAAATGGAGAGGTATAAAAAGAGAAACGTAAGAACGCAATAATTTCCCACCGGTCTCTTAAGTGCTCGAAACAGTCGGCGATGTACAAGACGGCCAGCCAACGCCTTCTTTTCGTTTCGAGTTTCGAGCAGCCGAGGAAAAATACGAGGAGTCGAAAAAAGGAAAGATATCCTTTATTTCTCCTTTCCTCTCTAATTCTGGATCTTGGCTTTCGTGGTCGGACGGTCCTTCAAGAGCAAGAAAATCTTGGTAAAAGCTTCGTTAGGAAGGAACGAAGAGGTTTCGAGGCTTCTTTTGGTGATTAGAATTAATAGAATTTAACAAAAGAGGTAATTACGCTCTTCGGCATTTACCTTGTAATCCTTTTTTCTTTTCTTTTTTTTTTTTTTTTTATTCTTTCATTCATTTAAGAAAGACGAGGATAATCTTTGTGTACTCGTTTAAATTAACCCATGCATTCATTGTTCCTTTTTCTTTTGATTTTTGTTTTGTTTTCAAACCACGATATAGTATTTATGTTTCCTCGTTTTTAGTAAGATAAAATAGTAAATTATTTCATTTTATTGAAATGCTTTTCTTGTCTAATTATATTCGTTTTAATTTAGTTCAAGAGACTTCAACGTTTTCCTATTTACATACGTATAATAATATTTTAAACAGAAACCCAATGTTCTCTCAGTTATCGTTATTTCTCAAAAGTTCATTTTCGAACTTATCGTTCTTCTATATCATTAAGAAAATTTGAAATGTCTTATTGCTCTCTTCGAGTCTAATTATATACACTTTGTTTGTGATATTGCGTTCTAATTTTATGTTTTCCTATCAACATACACAATGCACAAACGCAAATACACACATGTGCAAAACATATAAACTGAAACATAATATTTTTATTTATCGTTAGTTTCTTAAAAATTTATCTTCGAATATATCATATGTCTGTTTTATTCGTTTTTTCATAATTAAAATTCATTATAAGATTATATAATATTACTATTATTATTCCCTTTCTATTTTCTTTTCTATTATTAGGAAGGCTATGCAAGTATGAGAGTTATTCGATGTACGCGAGGAACCTCTCGGACTATTTCGAATCTCGAGACTTCTCCAAGTTTCCAATACTCGCCAAATTCCCTAGACCGTTCTCGAGACTCGGACAGCCTCGAATCTTCTAGAAAATCTTTTTAATGTCTCCTCTATGCTTCCGAGAACGTCAGACTCGTTCCGATTTTCCATATCGTTAAACATTCACGAAGGAGCACGAAAGTTCTCCAGCACGGATGGAAGATTAGTTCAGTCGAAATTTTAATCATTATACATTGAATTAAAGAAATAGGAATTTTCGAACTTAAAATTTTATCCCTTTTTTTGTTTTTGTTTCCCATTTTTTCTTTTTCTTTTCTTGTTTTTTTCTTATTTTTTTTATTTATTTTTTAAGCATCGAGATCATCCGTAATGTTTTAACTTTTAAGTACACCAACGTAATATATGCAAATGTATGCGAATGCGAAAACGTAGACCAGAGCATTGCGTAATTTTAGCTGCAGACGGGTGTGTCTTTTCGGCAAAACTGTTTCGAAGTCTTGTCTGGTATATTCGTGGAATTCAATCGGCTGCTTTACGCAACTTTCCATAACTTGGAAGAAGTTTGGTTTCTATCGTACGTAATGTAAGAAAATAAAGAGACGGAGAAGAGAGAGAAAGATACTCCTCTGTGACGAGTTTGATGTAGCAATAGTACGCAATTATTTCGATGCATACGCTGCAAATTATTAATGAAGACTTGTCTGAAATAACCTTTATGAATTATTTTTTTTCGACGACTGAAGCAAAATAACTCATTGATGTTAAGTTTTCTTATTAAAATTTATTCTTTCCTTCAAAATATTTCGTATGGAACAGAATTTTTTCTTATGTTCTTTATAAAAATATTGTATATACAATTAAGGACATTATGTTGTATTAAATATTAATGATAAAAGAAACAAAAAGAAAATAGTAATAGAAACGTAGAAGCTGCTAATGTTTGAGATCGACATTGATCAAACGATTCTTTCAAATTGTTGACTTTCCTGATAGTAATTTGATAAAAAACAAACAGAGGATGATCGATTGATGGAAAGGAGAAACGGATCGAATGAAAGATAAAGAACAAAAAGCTGAAGAAAAAATAAAAAAAAAGAAAACAAAAAAACAATTTTAATAAACCGAAATTTTTAATGATTTTTAAAAGCCGGAACGAATTGTTTCAAATCGCTTGATTTTTAATCTCTAAAAGTGAAAGAAATTCGAGTTATGCGATAGTATTGACGGATTTTATGGAAAAAAATTGATAAACGTAAAACGCTTGATATTTTACCATCAATTTTTATCGCTACGTTAACAATTGCAACGAGTCGTCGATTCTATGTCAATCCTTCGAAAATTTATCGCGAATTATCGTGCTACATAGAAGCGGGAGTACGCTTGTACTATCGACTTTATCGTGTACCACGAGACATTTCGAGGCATTTTATCGATTTGCTTGAACGTACGAATACGTTCGGCAGGAATCGTATTACGAATTTAAAGTCGGATTTTTTCGTGATCGAATGTCCAATTTTCCAACGAGAACGTTTCTTTTGAGTTGATATCCAAGAAAAAAGATAAAACACTTTGGAAGTAATAAAAATCATATTTTTTTAAAACATTTAGGAAAGGAAAGGGGAAAAAGCATAGCTAATTAATAGAGGAAATAATAAAACTCTTTCTTTCTTTCTCGTATTCCCCTTATACCTATTAATTAGAACAACAAAATAATACTATATAATAAATATAATAATATGATAACGTAGTAACGAGTATAGTATAATAATAATAGATAGTAGTATTTGTAATAGATACATAATAAGTTTCAAGTGATTTAGTAACTTAATAATTAATGTATCACAGTGAAATAAAATATATCGAAAATATTCTGATAACTTTCGATAGTGATTATAAATTATGATACATCGACGAGTACGAAAAATATAGTAGCATAATTTATTATACTCCACCAAAGATTTCTAAGAATTTTGCGGATGTCGTCCGAACGTAAGCTCGAAGCCAATTCTAATGTAACGTATAGAAGATCGTAAAAGCTTCACAGCGATTTCGCCTTTTCATCGTACTCCTCTCTCTCTTTCTCTTTCTCTCTCTCCCTTTTTTCTCTTTCTTCCTCTCTCTCTCCCTTTCTTACTTCTATCCGTATCTTTTCTACTTCCTTTGTGGTCAGTACAGTAAGTCAGCAAATAAATACCTGAGCTGACTTCTTTATAACCATGAGAGAGAGAGGGAGAGAGAGAGAGAGAGAGAGAGAGAGAGAGAAAGCTCGAGTCGCATGAAATGCGAAACACGTATACGTATACAGGGTGAATTCTCGATGTCAACTCGTAAAATATTTTTTGTTATCTATCAAATCAGGCGGCTAGATAACTTGACAATAAAAATACAAAGCTCTATTTATATTGATTTTGAATGAGAACAGTTTACATAATCCAATTTATATAAAAGCGATATATCTACGTAAGTATATGTATATATATATGTGTGTGTGTGTGCACGTATTATATAGATAGATTGAATGAAGACACTTTGTATATGAAAATGCAAAAATGTTCCGTGAGTATAGCCAATAATCATTTTTCCTTTAAAAAAAAAAATAAAAATAAAAAAGCAAGGAAGATAATGATATGAATGGTATGCAAATGTTTAATGCGAAGGAAGCATGCAATCACTATTATAGTAATTTTGTCGAAGTCTTTTTTATCCTTGATTTATTATGTTAATATTAATCTCCAAAATTTAATTTCAGCCATTCATATATATATATATATATATATATATATATATATATATATATCAATTTATCATTTTATTAAGTATATATAACATTATTTATATATGTATATACAGATATATAATCTATAAAGCATATTATATATAAGGTTTATTTCTTGAAGGAAACGAAAACGGAAGCGCTCTCTTAAGCATCTTCCGCTTGATGGATCGATGAACGACCAAGCACGACAATCGTGGCTGCGTTGAACTGGCTGGAATGATCGATCGTTGCCGTCTTCTAAACGATCCTGACATGAGTATATTTCTCTCTCTCTCTCTCTCTCTCTCTCTTTTCCTCCCTCACT
>NC_057692.1:2640958-2693502 GCF_014466175.1 Vespula pensylvanica | reverse complement strand
TCTCTCTCTCTCTCTCTCTCTCTCTCTCTCTCTCTCTCTCTCTGTCTTTTGCTCTGCTTCCGATAGTCCAGCAATTTCGAGATTATCGGTATGCACGCGATTTGCCTCCTTCGTTCGATGCGAGGAAGAGTGATGGAATAAAACGATAGATATTACGCGATAGTGCTAAGGTAAGTTATTGAATTTTTATTACACTTTTTAGATGAAAAATTCTAGATCATTTCTTGAAGTAATTGATTTTTTACATCAACTTTCTCGATATTTTTAATTAAACATTGTACGGCAACATCCGTTAAAAATTTCCATAACTCGTTCATAGAAGAGAATAATTTATTATTATCGCAATGACAACGTCAAGATAGAAAAAATATATTATCGACAATTTTTTTTAATGAAAAGGCACATATTATGATGGTTCATATTATAAATAGACATTATAATGGTATATGGTTTATTTTTCAATAAAATATAATAAAGTATTTTTTTTATTGAACTATTTTTTTCGTAATTGAATGTAATTTTTTATCATTTGAATGAAAAAGAGAGCAAAATGAAAAATTATTTCGACTACGTTTTAAATGCATACAAGAATCAATATCGAACAGTAAAAATGAAAAAGAAATGACAATATCGCGTTCCATTTCTTTCTTTATTTCTCCATTTCTGTTTTTCACCATTCCCTTCAACCCATCCTCTTTGACTATCCCTTTTTTTGTTAAAAATGCAGTATGAGGGAAGTTGGTCTTTGAGTTAGCCGGTTTCTCGAAATAGTTCTCATTATTACAAACGCATTGCCTCGTCCACGTCGTTTCGTTAGTAGCTTATTGTGTTACATATATACAAGGTGTACTATATAAAGCCTTGCAACGAACTATTATGTCGAGAGCTTTTAAATTCTATTTTTTTTGTGTATGTGAAACGTTGAGATTCGTTAAGGTATCCCTTGTACAATAAACGTACCATTAATTATTTTTCTTTTTTCTATTTTTTTTTCTTCTACAACGACGAAAAATGTCCGTTCATATAAAAAATATTCTTTTCGTATACCTTCTTCTTAGGAAAAAATGGAACAAAAATTATATTCTATTCATCAAAAATCTATGTATCATCAACTTGCTCTACATTATATAATATATATCTATGTAAAATAACTTTTTATTTCTTTTTATTTTTCTTCCTTAAACAAAACGTAGTAACGCTTCAAATGGTCCACCTTGAATAACGAATATCTGTACCTCTATTATTTTACCTCCACCCTTTCTTCTGACTTTTGATAGAGTTGAAAGAATTCTAACAGACTCGCAATTCACTTGCCACTTGCTCGTTCCCTTTTATCAACATTTTTTCTGTTCCCTCATACAATCGTGTTCCCCTTTGATGCGTTTGCCTTACACATGCTAGTCACTTTATAATTGAATATGCGCGCGTTACACCTAACTTTCGACCGATATGTTCAAAGGGCTAATATTAAAATTGGAGCTCGTTCGTTAACTTTTTCTTTCTTCTCGTTTCTTTCTATACTCCGGTTTCGACGCTTCTCTTTGCTTTTATCGATTTTGTCGTCAACTTTATTTTTAACAAAAAATTCGACGGTAAAGAGGTAATTCAGTAAACAAGGCAAAGTATCCAAATTAGTAGGGACGCTGGTTTTCTTTTACGATAACGGCCAGCATTATACGAACAAGATAATCACGTGAAATTTTTTCTGAAATATCTTCCATTTCTAAAATAGAAGATATTTTTATTATATAAATGTGGTATTTTCGTAAATAAATTTATTAAAAATTTTTGCACTCGAAGAAATTTAAAAACTTCTTTCCTTTTATAATAATAAATAATTTGAAGCAAGTTGAAATAAATAAAGATACTCCTGTTATTATTTGAATAGATATATAATAAAATATAATACAATAATTATAAAATAAGATAAATCTATGTAATAATTTTATAATAACATATATACATATACATACATATATATATATATATATATATATATATATATATGATTATTAATTTTTGACGAGAATATTGGGACATCTTAGGAAATAAATAAATAAAAATCACAAAACTCTCAACGAGAGAAAAGTTCTGCATGGATGGGCGAGGAGTAAAGGGCTAGTACGTTCTATGTAGTACGACTAGCAGGAAGCGAGTGGCTTTCGCATTCTCGCACATTCAACTCATCTCATCTACCATTTCTACCCTCTTTCTTCGTACTCTGACCCTCCCTTCTAAGTTCACGTCCGGACGATGACTAGCCTGCACATCGCCTTCCTCATTATTCTTTTTTTCAATTTTCACGACGCTCTCTGCGTGCTGGCTTCTTCTCTTTTCTTGTTTCTTCTCTCTTTTCTTTTCACCCCTCTATGGCGACATTCTCGAACGTGACGTTGAACTGATGCATTCTTTTTCTTTCTTTCTTTCTTTCTTTCTTTCTTTTTTCTTTTTTTCTTTCTTTCTTCCTTTTTCTCTTCTTTCTTTCTTTCTTTCTTTTTCTCTTTTTGTAGTAGAACTTTATCAAATGCAATACTCGTAAGATATTGTAAAAAATTTAATTAAACCAATAACTTCTTTTTGTTTTTCTTTCTTTTTTTTTTGGAGAAAAGATACAGACATAAATTTAAACAAATATAATAATGAAAAGCTAAAGAAGGGTTATATTTATCTTACAAGAAATTTGTGCTTTTAATAAATAATGACCAATCGCGTAGGTTCAATCGTAAATTTTTACTATGACATTTATCATTAAAACACCTATCGTCGATAATTCATCTGCCAAAAATTGAAATAATAAAAAGGTCTACCCTCAAGAGAGAAAGTCAATATTTATGCGAAATATCATAATAAATCGTGAAACATTTCTCGATGTATCGACGTAACTTTCGATCGAGAGGAGATGTGTGACGATAATATCGAGAATATATTTACAAATATCGATAAAACTATCCTCGATATAGAAACACGTTCTTAAATAATTCACCCGAGACATATTTATATTCGTTCTATCTGAAACAAGTATCATGATATTGAAAAGTTACTTTCCTTTTTTATACTCTCTTTCTTTCGAAGCATCCTTTCGAACGTACTAGAGAATTAAATTCAAAGTTAGAGCGTAAAAGAGACGGGCTAAAGGGCATCGAAGGAAGAAAGGGTCGAGGAGAATTGCGAGGGGGTGGGTACTATGAGAAAAACGCGATGGAAGGTGGGCTTTAACTGGTGGAAACAATCTTCCTCGTTGTATAAGATCTTATAGATGTGTCGGTGGTTAAAGGCGTCGTTACCGTTGGAAAGTACCGTGTTCCGTTTGAACTACAACCATTATGGTGATGATGAAAACAATTATGCTTCACCGGTGTGCTGGCACAGCTCGAAAAGTAATTAAGATGGCGATCGAAGAAGACCGACGGCTTACTCCTTCGAACCTGAATCTTGTAAGGAAAGAACATTGCGTTTTTTCTTTTTTGTTTTTTCTTCTTCCCCCCCTCCTCTCTCTCTATCTATCTATCTCTTTTTTTTCTTGCCTTTTTTTCATTTCCACAAGAAGAGTCTCATAAATATTTATGAGAAGTTTCCGTTTCATTAATTTTCTGAAATATTCGAATAAACTCATGATTTCTCTTGTAACCTTCTCTACGCCTTTTATAATAGTTAAGAAAATTACGTTTCCTTTAAATACAATTTCGATCAATCTCAAAAGAAGCACACGGTGAAAAATTTGTCAATTATGCTCATAATATATTATTAATTTCCGCCGATTTGAAGATGACGTTATTCGTTCGGAAGAACAAACTCGAATCGTTAAAAATCGACTTGAAGTATCGATTTTCTGAATGCATTCTTAACGTCTAAGTTATAAACTCGTTCAGAGACCGAAGAAATTTGAAATTTTCAGACGGTATACTCCGCCGTCGATCTACCCCTATTTCCCCCGCTCTCACCCCCACCCCTAGAGGGGGTCGATGACATCTATTTTCAGAGGTTATAATTCACCTCGCCTTCCAGCCAGTTCCCTGTGGAAAGTTCTCAAACTTAGATTAGCGATTCAATTTAGGTCGCTAGTAAATCATCCTTAAAATCGTTTTTTAATCGGGACAATGTGTAACGAACGAAAACGTCCGCTTTCCTCGATCTCAAAGAGAAAAGAAGAAGCGTTACCTTTTGGCGTTTCTCTCTCCTCGACTTCCTTTCAACTTCCTCCAGTTACTTGTTCGGCTCGATGCGTTTGCTCTCTTCTCTGCCACTCTGGCACTCGTTCAAACACCGAGAAAAGAATAATAGCCCCGGGAGTGACTATACTAACGATGCTTTTCGTGAACGTCTTGCTTTGAAAACACAAGAAATAATTCCTTCATTTGATTCCTATATCTTATCCATGATCGAATCAGAAGAGAGAAAGAAATATGATATTATGCAATGTTTTATTCTCTATTGATCGATCTAGAAGCCGAGAGAGTAAAATATTATGTATAAATTTTGAAATAAAAAGCAATATGTGATAGTAATGAAAGTTGCTATTTTCAAAATCGATAAAATAGTTTCGGGAATTATACCGGACAAACAAATCAACACCAGAATATTTCATGTATGCGCATTAGTATAGAAAAATAAATAGATATACATATATATAAAATAAGAGATGGATAGATAGAGAGAGAGAGAGAGAGAGAGAGAGAGAGAGAGAGAGAGAGAGAGAGAGAGAGAGAGAGATTTAGAATATTAAGTGAAGAATTATGATAAAAGTTTTCTTTATGAAAAATAATCTGCGTTTCTAATAATACAATTTCAAGCATTCTCTTGATGGTAATGGAAGAGCTTTGATGTTTTCCTGATGGAATCTTCCTTATCTTTCTTTTCTATTTTCTTTCTCTTTATTTTCTTTCACGTTTGTTCGTGCTGGCCATGCGTTGCGGTCTTTATGATATAATTAATTAAGACGACGATGTCGGAAGAACGAAGGTCAAGAATAAGAGGCTTTCTACCCGAGATATACTTCGGTACTATCTTTTGCTGATATTTTCCTCGCGATATATTTCTCGCTAGATAATTCTAGCATTGTTGATAAATGATAACCGAGCTCGTTGTCCATTGCCGACCGGGAAAAATCCGATATTGAATCTAAAGAATTAGTGACTCTTTTTTTTATTATTCGTAATATATATAACTACTTTAAACAATAATTTTTTTATCATTGCGCTTTGTATTGCATTGTATATCGTATTATACGTCGTCGTATTAAATTTTTTTTTTTAATATATCATCCATCATATTTCCCTTTTCTTGTAAATTAAATACGTATATGAATCGGAGTATTTTTAAATGAACGTGTATATGTACGTAAATCTAGAATGTATGATACATAAATATGTAACACACACACACACGCATATGTATTTTATTCCATGAAACGTAGATAATACATATATCTACTCCTTCTTTTTCGTATCGAAGAGATAGCACGAATTATATTTAACCAATCACAAAAACCATTATTTTGCGAAATCCATTCGACCGTAAACAATTTATTTTTCTTTTCTCCCACATTAATTCGAACTAAAAAAGAGATAGAACAAATTCCAAAATCCCCGACGTTTTACTCGTACCCGTACGAATATCTGGCGTTTCATTTGCGAGTAAAAGTACATCGAGTTCACATAAATTTTGAGAAAAGCGACAGATATTTTGATTTCGATCGTATCGAGGTTTGCAGACTAAAAGTATATTTGTCTCTTTATCAGGGGATAGAGACCAAAATACATGAGAAGGAGAGAGAGAAAGAGAGAGACAGAGAGGAAGAGAAAGAGGCAGAATGAGAAAGAAAGAGAGAGAGAGAGAGAGAGAGAGAGAGAGAGAGAGAGAAATATATTGAACGTAGAATGTGAGTAGAGTGGACATTCGCGTCAAAAGTCAGCCGAACTAAATTGATGCACGAGCACTCAGTGTACTTACCGTTTTTCAAAGTTCCCAAAGTCGAGTAATTTGCGATCGCACGTTTGTCTTCTTTCCGGAGAAAAAGGTAAGGTAGAATATTTTTGGTCGAATGAAAGAAACGCACGGACTGACGACGAATAAAACGAGGAAAAAGAGAGAAGCTCTGAGAGAATGAAAAAGTGAAAGATAGATAGAGAGAAAGAGAGACAGAGAAAGAGAGAAAGAAAGAGAGACGAAGAAAAAGTTTTTGGACCGCGAACTAATAATCGAATCCCTAACTTTTTGTGAAATTGGTTTCAACTCTCCTACTCCCTCTGTCTTTTCCTTTCTTTTGTTTTATCTTTAAATACTTCGGAAATAAGGATTTTATTCTGTCTCTCTCTCTCTCTCTCTCTCTCTCTCTCTCTCTCTCTCTCTCTCTCTGTCTTTTCTTCTCTCTACCATTCTTTTTTTATACCCTTAACTATCTCTCGTTATAAAAATACAATATACATAATTATTCATGGAAAGGACCTGGGAACGAGCAAGGATTAATAGAATATCATCTACAAGATAAAGAAATTGTCTTTGTAACCTGAAACCATATAAGAAGAGACAGAATATTATCAAAAAAAAAAAAAAAAAGAGAGAGAGGAAAAAGAGAAATGAAATTATCTTTAAAATAAAACGTTTTTTTTTCGAATCTTGAAAGCTATCAAATTGATTGAAAAATCATAAGTATTATAAATAATTAGTATCTGCTATTGTACTAAATAATTGACGTAATATCCTTATCCTAATAGCTTACGTTACTTATCGATGCATCGATCGAAGTCAGCCGCTCAGTCTTATTATGGTATCGAATGAAACGAGCCGAAGGCAGAGTGCAATTAGCTTCGATACGTTCCATCCACAACTATCCTTTATCGAATATATTTCGAGTAGATCGTTAATTACCAATGATAACAAGGATTTTAAGTACCATTAAGAAGAAAAACAAATGGAACATTTTGTATGTTAATTGGAAAACTCAAAATTATATAAACATAGAAAACATTCTTTATATTTAATACAATTTAATTGATTAATTTAACGTTGATTTAATTAATGAAATTTCCGAATAATGTCAAATGCATCCTGATGGTTAACCAATGTGCAAATATAATTCGAAAGCTTATTAATTTAATAATTGTTCCAAGATCATTGTTTAATCAATCAGTTACGGTGAAATCGATCCGGAGTATCGTGGAAAACGCATTCCATCGGATTTAATAATGCGGTGGGTTCGCGTATCGCGCAAATGAACACCCCGAGGATCGTGAGGAGAAGCTAGGTAGGAGAGCTCGAGGCACTCTTGTGGTTCGGGTGCCACTTAGGCACGACTCACGACCCGTTGCAGCTGTCTCGCCATCCAACTCGACGATGTACTTGCGTTACGCGTAACAGAGAGCTAGAGGAAGCTGAGAGAACGTTCCTTCGGTCTGACTTGAAGATCGAATATCCCGACGTTCATTTCCTTTGATAATGATCGCTGATATTAATAAAGATCTTCCAGATGAAATAATACATTATATGTATATTTAATTATTAATAAAGTGCACGCTTTTGTTATTATTGACGGCGAATTTTTGTCAAATAATTGTATAATTGAGTATTATCATTAACTTTATATAGTAATATAATTAATAATCATTGAATTTCTCATTTCACGTATATAATTCTATTTAATATTAATAAATATATTTAAAATTTAATTTAATGACTCAATGATAATAATAAAAATGATAATCGTATCGTAATCAGATAACAATCCTTTGTTGTTTTCATTCGTGTAATAAAAAAAAAGAAGGAAAAAAGAGAATGAAGATGAGGAATAAGGGCGAAAACGTCAACGTGAACGTAAAGTTTTACAGTTACATTTACATCGTACGATCTAGTTCCAAATGGATCGAGCTATTGGTGCTTTTGTATTCCACAGTCTTTGCAAGGGAAGCAACGAGCCGAATACTTTGACGCGAGTACTCGTAGCCCGCTTTGCCTCCCTCTTTGCATCCGTTTCCGGTTTACATTTACCTTTCGATGTTTCATTGTCGAAACGCGAACGTGCATGCCGCGATACCGGGTGGGGATAAAAATGGTTTGACCTAAATACGAACGAAGGGAGAGGGTCACCTCGAGCGAAAACACAGAGTGCATTTTTTGGATGCCTCCATGGTCTCGAATGGTTTCGGGTGCCAAGTGTTTCGTTAAACTCATCCCAACGAGTTTCTCTTTTATTTTCTTTTCTTCCTTCGGAAGTAGACTCACGTTTCGAAAATAATACGGTCTGGCAGAGAATAAAATGGCAGCTTTTCGAAGGTAGTACCAAATTTTATCCCGATAAGAGATCGTATAGAGAGATATAATTTTACTTTCTACTGTCTCTGTTCTTTACTACATCAATAAACGAATAAAACATTGAATAATGCATTAGAGTTTATATAAGAGAGATAAAACATTATCCGTAATCCTATATTATTAATAACGAGCGTTTTTATTCGTACAATAAAAAAAAAAAGAAAAAAGAAAAAAGGAGAACTAAAAGGCAATACACCTTTAATGTCAAAGAGGAAAAAAGATTATCGTTTACGTTCGAAATAGATTCCGAGTTTCGATTTTCTCAAAGAAGTGGATAACGGGAAGAACTCGTAGAAAGAAACGAAAGAAAGGAAAGAGAACTGGTATTCTTTCTTCCGTAATCGTTCGCCGTTCGCTTAGACGAAATGTGGAAGAAAAGAACGTTTCTTCGGGGATCAGTGAGCAGAGAAATGCGAGTGTTTACGCGGTTAGATGCACACGCGGATAACACAAAGGCGTGGGCGCGCATATATACTTACTTCTGTCATTTCACTTGGAACCGTTCATTTCTATCTTCTTTATCGTGGTATTATACGTTTTCATTTACACCCCTATGAGCGTCATTTTTATCACGTTAAAATACGTACAACGATATAACCTCATGAAATTGTTTTCTTATTCTTTTTCTCTTTCCCCTTTTCTCTAGTCCCAACTGTTCAATAATATGAATCCAAGTTTGGATTGCTTAGATAATGATCCGATGATAAAGGGATAGAGGAAAAAGGAGAAGATGCGATTGATTTCTTTTTTAAAAAGATTTGTCGAAGTTTCCTTTCTTTTCTTTTTTTTTTTTCTTTGAATGAAACTATGTCAATGATTTTTATAACGATGCGATCCTTATCGCAAAGGATACTATCAAAATGAAAATCTCTCGACTTACCCATAGCAGGAGCGTAGATGTTCAAATATAGACAGTCTTCACTTTGGTTTCGCAAATGAGGTAGCAATCTTCTCAGATATTCCAGTCTTCCTTTAGGCATGCGCTCGAGAGCCTCTTGCTCGATCGAGATGTTTGGAAGTTTTTGAGGACAAACTGGACCGACCGAGTCCGATAATCTGGAAAGATAAAATTTTTATACAATATCTTTTCGTTGTTCCGTTTATTTCGATAAAATAGATGCAACAACGAATGATAAATTATTTATGGATGAATTATTTTTCATAATAAGAATAATAGTGATAATAAAAAAAATATACATTGTTATTGATTAAAAATAAATCCAGTCGGTAAGGTAGATTACTATGTCATTGATATTTAATTACAGTACACTGTGTGTATGTTTGTATATGTTTGTGTATGTGTGTGTGTGCATATATATATATATATATATATATATATATATATATATGTAATAGAACAGTCTACATATATATTCTTATATCTATATATTTAATTACAGTCACAGAAATCTACTTTATCGACTGGATTAATGGATTATATAATATTATATATATTACAACAAAGAAATACATATGCATATGAATCGTTCATTGATGATATTTATAAAAGAAAACACTATATTATCATTTTTAGAGTAAAAAATTCAATCATTAGTTATCACCATTTTTAGATCGATCTAATAAACGTAATAAATGTAATAAATTAAATATCGATGATATATGAATTTAATTAACATTTACGTTGCCTACTAATTTTAGATAAAATATAAATGTATGTCACATTAATTAGTCTTTTAATGGGACTATTATCTCAACCATTTCGTATAAGGATCGTAAAAGACTCGAGTTCGTGACAATGGCCTGTCGTTAAAAATATAAGAAAAAGGAAGAAAATAAATTTAATAGCGATCGTAGGAGTACGTTCGATCTCGAGTTACAGTATTCACCGATATTGGCGAGATGAAACTCAAGAAAGATATGTTGCACCCGCGTGGGGTTAAATCTTTCATTATATCATATCGTACATAAAATAGGAGTGTATCGTAAATATTCGAAGAAATTGTTAGGAGGACTCATTGCACGTAAGCATGAATCATGAATTTGTTCGCTGGTTTTACTTGAATATTTGGAGACTCGATGAGTCTATGAAGGTTGCAATTATTAAGCGAAGATTGTAAGAACCGATAGCGACGAAACTTCTCAAAATTGCTGTCTTCCTTTTCAGTACATAACTTGGAACATAAATTTAATGCTGAATGATTTACTTGCGTGAAGTTAACTCGGTAGTTTTCAATTTTCCAAATTGTTGAATCCTTGCCAATTTCTATCGGTAGGGTAACGCATCTACATATATTGTCGCGTTTAGAATCTTGCTTGGATTTGTCGAGAATAGGAATGGAAGAAAATCTTTCCTCCCGTTACATTTTTATTTAAGAAGAATTCTTTGTTTAACTTTAATTAGTTACTTTATCATAAATTAAATCCACGCAATTTATATGTTTAATAAAATTTTGCTCGGTATATATGTACGAAACGATTCGCTAATTTTTTCTTCTTAAATCCGACTCTCGTCAATTTTTCATAGTTGCCGTAACTGAAGAATGTAAATTTGAAGTGAAAATAAAATGGAAAAAAGAAAAAAAGAAAAAAAAAGAGGAGGAAAAAGAGAAAACGAAGAAGAAAAAGAAAAAGTTAGAACAAACCTGACACCTTCCCAAGGGCTGGGCGCCCTTGTTGGAGAGAATCTGTTGCTCCCAACGGGTGGTGTAGCGTAGGGTATTCCAAGGTAGACGTCGATCGGTTTGAGGAACTTTGCGTTCTCGAAGGACCTGATCAAGCCCTGAACCTCGCCGTAGCGAGTTTGCACGATCCGCGGATTGAGCTTACTCTTGATCGAAAGGGAATAGGCGGTTGGCTGAGCGATCAGGAGGCAAAGTAATAACAGCGGAAGGAGTTCCATCGCGAATCGAATCTCGCACGGCGACAAGCGGTATCCGCTATCGATCACCGGCCCACCAAACGATCCCTCTTCATTTAGCCACCGTGGCACAACGACGATTACCTGCCAAAAGCGATACAAGGACCCATTGCCCTTGCCACCTCTGAAAAAAGAGTTATTATGCGACGTCAGCATAATCGGTTTTTTCTTTTTATAAATAACTCACTCTGTATATTTATTTTTATATACCCAGGTAATACGTTCGATCTTTCTGTTTAGACGTTTGATAAAACAAGATGGAATTTATTATAGGGGAACTATTGGAATTGTTTTTCTCTTTTTTTTTTTTAACTCGCTTTCACCTACGTATCATTTTTACGTATTTAATTAAAATTTTATTTATTTAGAAAAAAATTTGGTTTAAATGTCCTGCGAAAATGATTGAATATATTTGAAAAATTCGAATTTCTTATTTATTTTATTTCCACGTCACAGTCTTCTCATCTTCTTTACTTATCAACTAAATTACTTTATATCTTCGCGAACTTATCAAGATTCTATTAAAAATATCCTGCAAATATTTCAACTATTTTATTTTTCCCTCTTTTCCCTTTGTGCCTCCCCAGTCACTACCTATTCTACGTGTCTCGAATTTATTGCTTCTCTCTAACCATTCTTCCCTTCCCTCATTTTCTCGAGGAGTTATCCTTCTCAATATGATTAGACGATAATACCGCAGTATGCGTGGTTTATGAGTCCCTGCGAGAGATAGAACTTGGATGCCATGATAAAAGCCTTGAAGAGTCTTCTCTCTATGAAAATCACTAAACTTTGGATACTTAGAACAACGTACGATGAATATTTTGGAAACGTTAATTAAACCGTCGAAGAGAATGATTATTAACAAGTTGGAGAGGATATATTGACTGGTAAAATAATTTACAAAAAACTTTATACGATAATAAGCCGAGAAAGTAAAGTTCTAATAACGAGAAAATAACGCGTTCGCGTTAGATCTCTAATGACGTTGAAAGGTTACCGAAAAAAAAAGAAAAAAAAAAAGGGAAAAGACATTTTTTTCAAGGGGACTATTAAATCGTGCATTTCGTCGTATCTTTCCTCGTAAATTCTGAGAAGCGTGGAATCTTGGCCGGGGGCAACGAATTAACGCGTTCATTACTCACCAAGCTAGGTACCTGTCTTATATCGTACTACTAGACGTTTTCATATAGCTATAGATTGGTTCTGGTAGTTATCGGTGAAAATTAATCAGTCTCTGACAAAATACATCTCTCGTATCGATTTATATTACAGTACGTAAGTCAGCAGGCAATTGGTAGATAACTATTTATAGGGTAAGGTATTTCCATATGAATACACTCGAATCTCATAGACTTGTATACGCATAGTATATCCGATATTGAATCATTATCCTTATGTTATAAACATTTTAATATTCGAACACTCTTTTTAATTGTTCTTAAAAGAAAATAATTTATTCGTAATTTTAACAAACTTTTGTGAAATATAACTCTATAACGACTATCTTATTTTCTTTTCTTTTATTTTCCTTTTCATATAGTGTAGACTATGATCTATATATGATCTAATAATTAATATTTGTTCTATGATAATATATTCTTAGATGTCTAATGATCTATAAGCTTACAATAATCACACATTCCTGCTAATTAATCAAGATAACGTAATAGGTACTCATTAGAGTAGGTGATAAAACGAGGGGTAAAGTGATCGATGGAGATAGGGGAAGTGGGAAGGAAGGAGTGTCGAGCAATGAAAGGGAGGAAGATAGAAAGGAGAATGTAACTGAGTGCACTCGTACGTGGAACCATTATGGAAATCAGTACTTATCGGCTCGGAAAGGAAGCTGAAAATTCAGCGTCGCGTAACAGGATCACGTCTTTCTCGTCGTCATTTGCGAGAAGAAGGAATGCTACGAAGGATCTTAGGAGTTCTCGGAAGAGAGAACGTGGATCAGCTATTTCGCACGTATTACTTTTCTTGATAATTTCTCTTCCTTATCGACGGAGCTCGATTTCTTTTCCTTATTTTTCATTTAATATTTCTTTCATCTTTTGCTATTTTCGATCGATCGTAACGGATCCCATGTTATTACATTACGTGACGAATCGCAAAATCAAATAATAAATGTTTATTCGTTTGAAACGAGATTTTAGTTGATTAAATATATTTTTTAACGTCAAACGATGCGTTCTTTTTTCCTTTTTTTTTTTTTTTAATTTAATACTCGTGATACACACGATCCGTTAGGCTCGATCGATTTCATTAAATTACTAAGCTTTTGTAATGTTTTATTTTTCGTGACTATTTTTGAAAGTTACTTCCAAAAGTATATTGGAATTATTCAATAAGTTATTGATTATAATGTTAAAATTGATATCATTTATTCGGAATAATTTAACTTTTTCATTACTACAATAGTTGGAAAGAAAAGTCTCTAGATGAATTTCTTCCGATAATTCGATATTTCAATAATCTTTATAATCGTTTTCATAGTCTTTCAAAGTTTAGTTCACCATCTGTTGGATAAGGAAAAGATATTACTTAAGTTAAACTTTGTTATTCCAAAACTTACCATTCGAGCCGATCATCGAGTTCAATTAACTGCTTCAGCTACTTCTATCGAAGATTTACCAGCCGTTGGACTCTCGTAATGGTGAGATTTTCACCGATAGCATCTTCGTTCTCGCACTTTTCTTTCGAACCGAACGACTTCCACCGTTAATCGCTGATCGATAGGACTTTGTTAATGATTTTTTCAGTCTCACGCCTACACGAGTTTCCCTTTGATTCATAGCACGAATCACTAGATGAGTCTATTTACGAATTAAAATTTTTCACGTTTGTCAACGTTTTTCATGATGTTCTTTGTTAACTTACTCGTCTTTCTTGTTTCATTGTTTGGCCGATCGATCGATCTTGAATAATTTATCACCTACTCACGAAATTCTTCTTAAGCTGAAACAGAACAAAATATTCCATTAAAAATACATTATCATAATTAATATAATATATATACATATACATACATACATACATACATATATATATATATATATATATATATATATATATATATAATCTGAAAATCTTTTTTTAGTAACTGTGATATTATTAGTTTGTTATTAAGATAATAAAAATATCATATTATTGGATTATTTATACTACTCTTGCGTTATTCAAACTTAAATGAAACAGTTATAGTCTCTTAATTAGGATCAATTCAAATTCTAGCTCTTTGAGGAAATTTTTATCTTCAAACCTACCATTAAGCTCAGAGATCTTACAGTTATCTACGTGTAGAATTTGCATAGAAATCGACGTTATATAGTCTCTTCGAAGCTGACTGTGAGAAGGAGATAAGAAATTATGAAAATAAGCAGAATCTATGAACGTGAAAAGAATTTGGAATAGGAACAGAAACGTTTGTCGTGTAGCCTACGATTGATAAAATCATTTTTTGATTTTAAGATAGTGCTCGTTGCGTGTTACATGTTAAAATTAGACTCGTGTGTGTTGGCATGATTAACATACATAGTTGATATTTCTTTAAAATAGAAACGACCTCGAATTCTTCGGTGCAAGAACTTCCTTCGAAGATAGTTTTAATTAGTTGCAAAGTCGTAACTTACAACTTGTTAGCTGGATTGAATGTCTTTAAAGAGATAGCTAGATCGGTGTTTCTTTTTTTTTAACATCATCCATTTATTCTCATATACCTAAAAGAATTTACAATAACGCTGGATTAAAAGCAATACACTGATCTATTTTATTTGCTCATATATCTTTCTCGTTCTTTCCTTCAGGAATGTTAATTAAATTTTTATTTATTTAAAGTCAATATTTTTATTCATGTTTAAAGCAAAAAAACTTAGATAATGTAAAACTTATAATTTCTACCCAATATATAACCATAGTATATTAATTATGACATATTTAGAAAAAATCAATCATTATATATGAAGATCTTTTTACGTAGAAAAATAATACTGATTACAAAAATACAAGGTATGTTAGAGTTCAACGTTCAAGGTTAAGAAGATGTAGAAGATTCGACTTTGTTAGAAACATTTCAACTTAATGTACTGACGTAAGAAAGATTCAAGGTAAATACGATAGCCTTGAAATTAATTAGTCAGCGTAGGATTTTACGTCAAATCAAAGGAGCTCTTTTCATAACAGCAAAATGACGTAGTACCTACGTATGTAAGTTCGTAAAGAAACTTCATTTCATGAACAAGAACGAAGGAAGATCATTAAGGGAACGTAGGAAGGACAATTACGTGGTTTATTCGCTCTCATTAAACTCTTATTAGTACGACCTACTCTCTCCGAAATAGACAGAGAAAGAGAGAGAGAGAGAGAGAGAGAGAGAGAGAGAGAGAGAGAGAGAGAGAGAGAGAGAGAGAAAGGATTACTCGAAAATACGCGTAACATTCGTGAAAACTCATTCGAAATTGATCGAGAGATAACACAAACGAAGAGATTATCATTGCGAAGAGATGGTAAACGTAATTAGCTCTATTCGAATGTAATTACTAGCCGAAGGGGCACCGAGATTCGTGAAGCTTTAGCCGTCATAATCGTTGAGCTAGTCGATACATTGGCTTGACGATGGAATAAGACGGTTCGTGCCGGAACTTTTCCAATTAAATTACTGTGGTTATGCTCGGTAAGACTCAACCTCGAAATAAATAACGCGATCGTCTCGTGGAAACTCGATCAGTGGAGAATCGAACGAAACTTTTGCTCGAGTTACACGACTTGAAAGTGATTGATAGTTCTCCCTTTTCTACTTATTCAATTTTTTTTTCTTTTCTTTTTTCCTTTTTTTTTTTTGCGAAATGATCCTCTTTCCTTTCTACTTTTCGATTGTGCGAATATCAAAAAACGATATTTTTACTTGAACTTTTTTTGTAGAAACAAATTTTTTGTTATGTTCTATTATCGTTTATATTTTCATTTGGTTAATTGTTGCGTTCTTTATTTACTTGTAGAATTTTTCATTGGAATATCCAAGGTATTTTTTCTCCTTTCTTTTAACTTCTGTTACTATAAATAATTGATTCGTTAGGATTATTTTTTGTCAATCATGTTCTACGTGAATGGATAAAAATAAGTAGGATATATTTGTGTATAGAGACTTTATCGTGATTTATTGAAGCTCAAATGACAACATTTACAACGTCGCTGCGATGATACATCTTTCGATAACGTTGAAACGAGAGAAATTATTTTGACGTTTAACACATGACCCGAGATAACTCCGTTTACCGAGGAACACCTAGTTTCTTTCTATCGTCATCAACCCTTCTCATTCTCCTTTTTCAATCTTTTTCACCGACGAACCATTATGGAAAAGCGCACAATCGATTTCTCTGTGCGCGAACGATCCGCGAAAAACACTTTACGATCAGTGCTCTTTAAGCTTTTAAACGCACGACCGAGACGATGTCAGGGACGATAAGCGACGCGATTTATCATCGGGCTAGCACTGCTGAGAAAAATCCGTGTCAGCCGTTCTTTCAAAACTACGACTATCATCGAGCTTTGATTGTATGCATCATGCAAGTCAGTTGAATATCTTTTTGATGAATTTCAGAATAACCAACTGTTTTTTTTTTCAATTTTAACAATCCTATTTTTTCATACATCTCGATTTTTCATAATTTTCCTTTTTTCTATTTTTTCTTCGATATAATACTATAACTCTTTTTTATTTCTTCATTTATCACATTTCTTCGTATCTATATGTTTTCTTTTTATATACAATAAATTATTCACATAACTGTACTTTCGAATAAGTTTGTGATTTATTGAAAAAATAAACGTCCTAATTTAGAAATAGTAGATTAGTACGAATAATGTTCGAATAATTTATGTCAGCTATAAGAACTCTTCCTTAACAAGGGATAAATCTGCACGAATACAGAACGTGATAATAAATAGTGAAACAATAAAGTGTTGACTGAAATTCGTTCGTTTTAGTAAGCTATAAAATGGTGAAGGATATGTACGCGCACGCAACTCTTGCTATAAACCATAACTTGCTTGAAACTCGATTAGTATGTAACTCAATAAATGAACGGAGCGTAAACTCCTAAGTACCTCGGGGAGCCTCGAAATCCGTGTAACTCGCGAGCACAAGCGTCAATATAATAATCCTGATCGATAATAAATATCAGTGGAACGATTAAGCAAAGATATGGCGAATGATTTGGCCAGCGATTATAACTAGTCAACGTGACGATGAAATATTTCGACTTAACGATTCTAATCAACCATAACTCCCATTATACTTTATTCCTCCATTTTATTGTAAATCTCTAAAGATTTGTTTTCACGATTTGTTTAATAATTACCCCCAAAATCATATCGTTTTAAATGAAATATTCTCTAGTAATTAGATCGGATTAGAAATAATAGCTTTCGAGATTTAATATCAGATTTATATGAACCGATAAAAATGATTGATCTCAAGGTTTCCTTGGGATCAAGGAATAATATGTATATTGATCTTGATTAACAAAAGGATCTTAATTACAGGCCCTACAAATAATGAAATTATTATTTTCTGGAAAATAATAATTATATACCTCTGAAATGTTGCCTGATAAAAACTAAAAAGATTAATATTCAATTTCAACAAATAATATTATTAACATTTATGATAAATACTTAATATAAAAGTTTGATATATTTTATTTCTATAAAGTTAGTCTCTATCTCCCTCCCTTCCTCTCTCTCTCTCTCTCTCTCTCTCTCTCTCTCTCTCTCTCTCTCTCTCTCTCTCTCTCTCTCTCTCTCTCTCTCTCTCTCTTTCTCATTTTGTCTATTTCTCCTCATCTTTGGTTCATTTTTCATTCGTATCTCGCGGGATGCCGTTTGAATTTCACGAAATAATTAATCTAACCGTGGAAATTGCTTTCGAGCTTCGGGAGGTACCTTCTCCATATTTGTCTGTACTCATGGAATTCGCAAAGCGACATACGCGGTTCCGGCGGACTGCCTTTAATCAGCCCAGTAATATGTATATTAGTGTGAGCTCGGGCTCTTGTAAACGCAATTAAACAGCGCCGTCATGGAAAAGTGTGAACTCTGAAAACAAGAAAGACAGAGGCGCGATGCTGCGCCAACTCTCACAACTCTTCTTCTGCATCTTCTTCTCGTCGACGTAACGTACCATCCGAACCGTGCCAAATTAAAACGTGGCTGCAAATTACTTCGCATGCTTTCGCATAATTTCATTCCTGTATTCTATATTATTATTACTATTATTATTTTTATTCTTCTTCTTTTTCTTCTTCTTCTTATTATTATTATTATCATCATCATTATTGTTGTTGTTGTTCATGTAGTTGTTGCTATTGTTACTATTATTATTACCATAATTATTATCATTAATCATCATCTTCATCGTTATCATCATTATTATTATCATTTAATTTTGTATAACGGGGCACGATATTTCCATTTCGCAGAACGTAATAATGAGCTAAGAATGAATATTTCTTAAATTAGTTTTTAAGTAACGTTACTATTTAATTGACATGTCTAACTTTTCTATTAAAAGTACATATGCAAATGTGTAGGTAGCAAGGCACTTAATTAACGCTATGCTTAACTAACACATAGGAAGCGTAGATTTAAAAGAACATAATTATTATTATTATTTAATAAGGAAAAATAGAACGCGCACACGGTAATAATTTGTCAGAAGAATTCAGAGAGACGAAGATGACTTTTTTTATTTTTTGTTTGTTTGTTATTAGAATTTTATATTTTTATATTATTTTATGTCATACTTAATACGCCACTATTTTTTCCTACTATTATATATAATACCGATTATTTATTGTTTAGATGAATAATTATTAATTATGTATAACAATTATGTATAACAAATTGTTTATAATAAATTGTTTATAACAAAAATTATTTTATTTATGAATAGGTGTATCTGTATGTAAAGATAAATTATAATACAGATTGATAAAAAATTAATCATTGAAATTATTTATAACAAATTGTTTATAACAAATTGTTTATAATGAAAATTATTAAATTTATTGATAGATGTATGTGTATATAAACAAAATTTATAATACAGATTGATAAAAAATTAATTATAGAAATTATTTATAACAAATTATTTATAACAAATTGTTTATAACAAAAATTATTAAATTTATGGATAGGTGTATGTGTATACAAAGATAACTTATAATACAGATTGATAAAAAATTAGTTATAGAAATTATTTATAAGAAATTGTTTACAACAAATTATTTATAACAAATTGTTTATAACAAATTATTGAATTTACGGATAGATCCCTGCACATATATATATATATATTGCATAAGATTAATCGATAAAAAAATGATTATTGAAATTTTTTATAACAAATTGTTTATAAAAAATCGTTAAACAATTATTATTGTTATGTAAAAAAATAGAAAAAAATCTAACCTTTAAAACGGTCTTTGTTTGAATTTTCTATGATTTTTAGTTTCTGAGATATTTACATTTAAATAAAAGTGTTCCCATTGAGAAAAACTGACCTAGATAATTTCTTTCATAAAGGCATTGACACAGTGACCTATATAAATTCCTGGAATTTACTCGAGACTTGTCAGCTGACCAACGTAAACCATCTTTTTTTTTACTACTACTACGCTTTGGTAGTATACACAGCTTTGGTATGAATGAATGACGAATAGTAATATTTTGAAGAGCGATATCTTCTGAACGGAAAGTCGTAGAGACATGAAACATAGATCATTTTAAAGGGGAAAATGCCCTCTTTCTGCATATGTTCTTAGATCTTATCATTATAATAAGATCGATTTATTCCATTTTTTATAATCTTATCACCAATGTATATATATACATACATATTCTCGACAAATTTTGAAGCCGATATATTTAAAAAGTAGCTATTTTATATTGTACTATTAGGTCGTTGCATTATTTCTGTCGTATTGTTGAATGAAATGAAAATCGTTAGAATTTATTATTTTGTCTCTATTTAATGAGAATTTATTTAATATAGGAATTTGCATATTTTTTACAAAAAAAAAAAGAATTTTGATATAAACGCATGAAATATGACAAAAAATATGCAGATACGTATCTACCACGATCTTTCAATATAGATATAATATCAATGTATCTACATTGGCGTACTTCCATATCGCGGGCATTTTTAATCATTCGATATATCAAACTCGAGCATACGCTCTCGAGACATCTCGCGTGCTCCTGTTAACGTAGACTATTATTACGATCTGAAGTACACATAGAGTCCCTGGTCTACCGCAAGCGAAATATCGTTGCACCAGGGAAAAGCTATTCTAGTCAATGTTGACTTTTAACCGTTGAATACGTATGGACCGTGGATATTTGCTACCCGAAGACGGTAATTACTCACAAAGTAAAATTACTGAAAACGAATTCGGTGATGGTGCGTATTTACGTATGCGATGACATGAATTATCCGCGAATAACTACAATTCCATTCAATTCTGGCTGTTAGAAAATTTGATGATCTTTGTTCAATAAAAATCTCGATGAAATACATACGTTTATTTTATATGACGAAATATAACAACATATGATAAAGGGAAAAAAATGATAAAATAAATAGTATCTACCTAAAAAATTTGTTAAAATCGCTATGCAGATGGATCATGAATTTTTTTAAATAAATATTATACGCGAGATCAATCTAGAACTGAATGTTTGTATTCGGCTAAGGTATTTAAAATTTCCAATATTTTTTATTCTCTGGACAATGAAAATTTTTGGAAAAATATGCGTTTTTTTTTGCATATTGAGAATTATTATTAGTCAATTCCTCGTTGCAGTTTTGACTTTTTCTTTCTGAGTTAATTATCTTACTTTGTCCGACAGTCGCTTCGTTATTCGTAATTAGTAACTAAGAGGATTCTAACGTTGGTGAGAGATCGCTGAAAATCATACCGAATGCCGGAAGCATAAATCGTCCTCTTTCGCGTTCCTGTGCAAAGTGTCTTCCTATTTTTTTTTCTCTCTGCGAGCGTACAAACGGCCTCAACTCAGCTTTTAATTAAGTTAATTAGATTAATTAATAAATTCGAGCTAACACGGTAGTGACGTTGCTTTACGTAAACGTCACTTTGTTACGATACGATAATTCAACGATCCGTTGAATTTTTTATCGATTGACCATGCTTTGAGTTGTTACAACTAGTTTGTCTAAATAAATATAATAATATAAAATGTGAACTTTGGATGATGTAAAAACGAACGAATTAGAAAAGTTAATTAGACTTCCAAAGCTTAAGAAGTATATATATGTGTATATATATATATATACCTTTATATATATACATATATATATACCTCTATATATATACATATATATATACATATATATATATATATATGTGTACGTAAAGAATAATTAAAATTCAATCGTTCATCCTTCTTTATTATTCTCCAAGTATGATATCTTATAAATCCTATAAATCCTATTTCTTCTTATATTAAACTTTCCAATATTTAGTCTGCGAACTATAGGTAGCTTATTTCTAAACTTTTGATTAGCAGCGTGTTTACGTACTACTGTACATACTTACTCTATATATCACTTAAGCTTGTTTAACGACAAAGTCGCTTCTTTACCCCGAAACTAGTAAGAAGCTCAGCGAAGTAATAAAGTCCGTTTGTTCATATTCTTATGTTTGCATTGTGAAGATTGTTCTAACTATTGCGAGAACGTCCGAGCTTAAAAATTTTATCTTGAATATGAACAAAAACAAATATGTCTATGTTATATATATATATATATATATATATATATATATATATATATATAAGCATATGTAACTGATTTGAATTTTGAAGGTGTACTAAAAAAAAATTTCTCCTTCAAAAGTTGCAAGTTGAAAGAAGAAAACGCACTGCACTAGTAAACGTTGCCTTTACCGGAAATACGTGGAATTTTACTCTAGGGACCCTTCTCTGCTGGACAACCTGGAATTTTCCATTTACTTTCCATTATTCGTTCAAATTCGTCTATAGACACATACGCACACTCGCACGCGCGCACACACATACGCATACACACATGTGTTACAGTTAACTGTTGGAATTTCCACTCTGACAAATCGAAACTGGACATTTAACCGCTTTTTGTCGATCCTCTCGTCGTGAGGTTTCAACGAGCTGATGTACGTACTGGTTTTCTCGTTAAGGTTTGCAAACGATCGAGTAGTTTTATTTGTTTCTAAAAAGTACCAAAGTATGCTTTCTATTTACATATTTCTTTCTTATAAGTAGCTATTTATGTAAATTTTTTCATTCTATCGTTTCTTAATTAACTATTCGTAATTTACGTATTTTTTATATACAATTCATTACGAGTATATTTTTTTCAAATTACAAATACTAATGTTTATAGCTATATAACATATCATTTAATATACTATATTATACTGTTTATATTATGCAATACTATATTATATAAATTGTTGACTTTTTTGTCATTTACTTATTTAGAATTTGGTGACTTAATAGAAACTAATATTAATATATACATACGTACATACAGACACACACACATATATATATATATTTTTTTCCTACTTGCATTCTAACTTTCTCTCTCTCTCTCTCTCTCTATCTCTCGCTTTTATTAAAAATGCATAAGAAAAATGTCCACCCTTTTACATAGCATCCCAAACGAGTGGATTATTCAACAATTCGAAGACTCATGATGCTCAACTCGCTCGCAGTTCCGAGTTGAAACTCAGTAAAGACGAAACTTGAGCGGGAAAGTAGCTAAAGTAAGAGTTAACAACGTTCTAAAACGAGCGAAGCGAGAAAAGGCAAAAGTCAAACGTGAAGTATACCATAGCGAGCTCTCAAGCATCGAGCCTATTGCAAAAGAGCGGAACTTGTTTGCCTACCTACGAAGGTGAAGGAGAAGATCCAGAAAGTTCTACTTACGATTAGAGTAATGTGCGAAATCAACCGGAATGTTAGTCTCCATTATTTATAGAAATATTGTTTCGTAAAATGCTGACGTAACTTGGAGAATGAATTCAACGCAAAGATATAAGTAACAAAAGTTAGTTTTTAGTTGGGATCAGATTTTATTTTATTCTAGCTATTCTTGTTAAGCCCTGCTCTTTCTCTTTTAATTCATAGAACTAGATAATATCTACATTAACTCCGAAAAGAGGTCGTATCGGATACACCTACGTGTATAAGTACATAGAGAACATTTTTATAGAATGTTTTTTATATTTCTGTGCGTAGAATTCGTTCTAGTATTAACGTTCACGTTTTACTAAGAGACTACCTATATGCTATACACATATATAATTATATTCCTCTTGACCTGAGGTATTTTTTACGACACGACATTTCGTGGAATTTCTCTCTCTCTCTCTTTCTCTCTCTCTCTCTCTCTCTCTCTCTCTTTCTCTTTCTCTTTCTCTCTCACTCACTTTGAACGACGCCATTTTGAAGTTTATTACTTTTACGCAGCGAGCGCTATCGATCCGATGACAGGTCGATGCCTGGTACGTACTAGAAACTGGATTCGAAGAGCACGGTTTAAATTTTTTAGTTCCAGGATAATACAACGAGTTGCAAGTACCTACTTAGATGACTATCGCTAACGAGAGTGACAAATATGTAATGTTATAGTAGTAGTTGGAAGTCGATCTACGTCAGGTTCGTTAAGCCGTTAAAATATCTTTCATATTTGCCAACTTGCCGCAAACGTTTCTCGAAATAGAAATTCCTGTCCGTCGTGTATCGTAGATCGAGCGTACAATAGAGAAGTTGACGTTTTCAAGGATTACCAAACGGAGTCTGTATGGTAGCCATATTGGAAAGAGAGAGGGAGAGAGAGAGAGAAGGAGAGAGAGAGAGAGAGAGAGAGAGCAAAAGAGAGAACTCGAGTGGACAACAATACTACCTTGATAGCGCAATCCTTCCACTTAGAGGGAGCCATGCTCGAGCAACAAACATCGAGTTGTGCTCCTTTCAATTTCATGCCTGGAAGAGGTCGGGAATTGAATGCCGAAGGGATTTACGAAAGTCGCGCATTTAGTTAGTTTTGACCTGTGCATCGTTCGAGAGTTTATCGTGAAGGAGATATATCGGCTTGAAAAATATTTTGTGGAAACTCCTGGAGATTGAAGAGAGTCTTTCTATTGTAAAACGAACAACGTGTATATCACCATCCTATGCATCCGCTTAGCTATCTCTATTGTATAAAGATTTACGACGTTCTCTAGAAAGTTTTCGTTAGTTTTTCACAAAGATTGAGAAATGCTATTTATTTTTTTTTATTTTTTATTTTACAGATATAGTACGTGGAGGATAGGTAAAAAATAAAAACTACAAGGATTATAGGATTGGACGGATATATACATAACGATGTTTATTTATTAGTTTTCAAGATTCCTTAAAATAAAAAAGGAAGAAGTGGTTGAGTACATCCATAGATATTTTATAGATGATCTAAGTACGTTGTGAGAAAAGTTTTGAGTACGAATACATAGATATTCTCTGTGAGTAGATTTTTCTTTTAGAAAAAAAACGGAAAAACTTAGTTCCACAAGTGTTCTCATATAGTATGAAGTTATTAGTATTATTAAATATTTTATTCATACTTTTTTCCCGACATTTCTGATCAACATCGTCTAGGAAAACTCTCACATCCTATCGCTCTTATTATATTTATGCGATACATTATTTTATTTACGTCGTAGTTTAAAACGCGTTGGATAAGCTCGAGGAGAGTGAACGACAAGATTTGCATTCATTTTTATGCTACGACATAAAAGCGACGTGCCATCCATCGCAGCATCCTATCGCGTATACAACACTAGGAGTTGGTCGTGAAGTTAGAAGGTAAATGAGTCGAAGGAAGGGTGGAAATAAATTAGGAGACATTAGTTTGTCGTTGTATTTCCTGGCTGGGTGTACGCGAAGCGAACCGTTGCGTATGATACTGCGAAAGAAAAATTGCTCGGCGCCCTGGACGTAGCGTCTAATTAACTCACGAGCATCCCTCTTTCTTTTTTATTTTTTTCTTCTCTTCATTCTTTTTCTTTCTTTTCTTTTCTTTTTTCTTTTTCTTTTTCTTCTTTCTTTTCTTTCTTTTTGTTGTTGCTTTTCGTTCCACGTTTTCTTTTTCATTTTTTTTTATTTTTTTATTTTTTGCAAGAAGCAAGAATTGTCACGAACCAACGGAGGGTGTCGTCCAACACGAACAAAGACCGCTGGGATGCTTTGTTTCGCACAAAAGCTAACGGCCTGTCCAACGATGCTGGAAAAATAATGGAAAAAACGTAATAAATCGCGTGATTTTTTAATTAATATCCGCTTCCGCGTGTGTACCGTTTCGTCGTAGTTCTTCTTACTTACACGTACGATATACGTGAACATGTATACTTTCAATGTTTGTTCTCATGTTTGAAGGTCCGTACTTTTTGTTATTTTTAAAGGAGACAAGAAATTCAATCATATGGAACGATAAGATGAGACACGAATAAAAATGTTTATTAAAACGAATAATCGATCGATATCATATTGTTAGTTTCACCGATATTAAAATAATAATATTAAAGAGAAATTAATAAATTGAAATAAATACGTGTTAATTTATCAAAAAAAAAAAAAAAAAAGAAAAGAAAAGAAAAAAAAAACGAAATACATCTTTCGAGAAAAATACGACAAAAGGATATTTCGCGATATAATACATATTTAAATGAAATATGGAATGGAGAATTAACAATACGCTATATCAATTAGACCTCTTAATTATTGTATTTCGAATTAATTATACTTTCTATTGATGCAATATTGTAATTAAATTATTCTTCAATTACATTAGATAGTAAATAATCATGCTATTGTAATTATATGACGTTTGTACTGCTCCAAATAATTTTTTTAATTATTTATCTTTTTGTCGCTTTATATATTATTCTCATATTATTTCTTTTTTTTTTCACTTTATCCTGCAACCTGTATCTTTCCTTCGTGGGTTCGTTTGGAATGTTCTACTCGCAGGATCTCATTTCTGCTTAATAACAAAGATCGTACAGTCTTTGCCGTCACTTTCACACCTTATCTTCGACGTCACAAATACGTTCTATCGTCATATACTATACACCTAGGAGAGGTTGACCATAATCGTAACCTGCCACTGCGTCCAAGCTACGAAATGTACAAACGTAAGAGAGAGAAAGAGAGAGAGAGAGAGAGAGAGAGAGAGAGAGAGAGAGAGAGAGAGGGAAAGAGAGAGAGAGAGAGTGAGAGAGAGAGAGAGAGGGAAAGAGAGAGAGAGAAATAGTCGTTTTCTTTCCCTTGGACAGTGTCTCCTCCCTTGGGAAAGCTTTTCCTTGGCAATACGACGTCTCTCTTGTCCAAAGCGCGTACGTGACTCTCTGCGTTGCCTCTTACGAAGACCCTCTTTTATTAGAAGAGAGAGGGAAAGAGAGTGAGAGAGGGAAATAAGGGAGAGAGTAAATCCAGGGAACTAGACAACACGATGACGCGCGAACGTGCCTATATCTTCGTCTAATGAGCCGGAAAGGAAGCCCATAGCCTCTAGTCTCCCAACCTGTACTCTCGTTCCTTGATAAACCTGAAGACGATGCAAAAATAGAAGAACCGTGTACGTATCTACCTACATTACTTACACGTTTATACGATTTTATGCTCGAAAGAGAAAAATGGATATGTGTACATCGTATATATATATATATATATATATATATATATATATATATATATATTTTTTCCCTCTATTTTTCTTTCCATACTTTTAGAACATTATTTTCGTCTTTCTTGTTTTACCTTACCCGCGAAATTTTAATTACGTCTCCTTTTACTTCGTGTTCGTAAGTTTTTTTTTTTTTTATGTAACGGAATTTATTTTTTTTTATTATTTACGTATATACACATAGAAATGTATCAAGTTCTTTTTCACGAGAAGTAAATGTAAATATAATATGTAATTTATTTTTCTATAAGTAATTTGAAGTAATGATTAGAATTGATCTAGCTATGTGTGCATGTAATTTTTTTATTTAACTCTTATCGAGTTTCGCTTATATGGATCACTTATATATATATATATATATATATATATATATATATATATTGTATATATATATTTTTTAATACATTTAATATTGAGGCTTCTATCTTCTCTTTTCTTTTTTTTAATGAATTTTTATAGGTAGATACTTATTGCTCATATCGTATCGATTTTATCTTATCGGATCTATATTTAATGAGTCATCAGATTTACGGATATGGCTTCTACAAAAAACGATCCTTTAATGAAATCTAAAAGCGCGGTATTATGGCGAGAAATATCGGTAAAATTTTCACGTTATATGGTTAGAAGGATATACTTATATTAACATTCTAACGGTTAACGTACGTTAATAACCTTTACGTGTGACCTCGATACGCTTAAAAGAAAAAATATGGAATGCTGTGTCGGCAATGTCAAAGAGAGAACCATCTTTAGTGATAATATATGAAAAAAATTGAAATTCTACGAATATGTAAATCGAGCCATATTAAAAAACGAAAAGAATTTGAAACTACTTGTTATAAATAATATCATTGATAGATCGTCGAAACCATAATTAATGAGAATTGTAAAAATTTACAAGTTTATAAGCATTTAAAAAAAATTATGTATACGTAAGCAATTTCATATTCATTTATGCTTACATTAGTGAATATGTTTCATATTCATTTTAATATGTTCAATTTTGCTTTTATACTCATTATATGTATATACATATATTTATGCAGGTATGATGTTTAAATGATGTATAAATCGATGGTAATAAGGTAGTTTTTTAAATACAACAAGAATATATTTTAATTGATATAAAAATAATATAGAAAGATACAAGATAATAATGATTCTTCGAGAATTGTTCGACAAATGTCTGAACATTTTTTTTATCATTTCTCATTCTTATTTTATTTTCTTCTACATTCTCGTGTCCTACATATATAATAATTAATTAATATTTTTCTCACAGAATTTATTGGCATTTTTAAATATTACCAGAACATGAGAAAATAAGAATGCATGTTTGCGAATAGTTCGTGTTCAACTATAGAACTTACAAAGAGAAGTTGGAACTATTGGTAATTATCTGGCCGGCAGATCGTCTATGACTATCGTGCACGAACTCAAAACCGATTTCCATTAATTCCGATGGAATTGAGTTGAGTTATATACTTCTGAGAAAATTCATATATACATACATACATACATATATATACATACAGATATATAATTATTCGATTCGATAATGAACAGTTTTAATGAGATAAAAAGAATCATCCTTTTACTTATGATTACTTTATAAAAATGACATAAAAATCCATATTTATTTGATAGAGATATACTTGGAACTAAAGAACCTTTGTTAAATTTATTTCATACTTTATCATATACACTTTATGTCTCTTATCGCACATTATGAGAAACTTCTCAAATTTACGAATTAATTTAGAAACTCATCCTTTAGGATCCCGTCGATCTGAATTCATTAATGCTCGAAGATATACTCAAACAGCGAATAATCCGTCGTGTCTCGAATATACCTTCTTCTCTCGTATATCTAACGCTTATAAACAAACATCGAATCAATGCAATATAGAGGAACGTTAGTTCGTACAGGTACCAGCAGTACGCCTAAACTTATATGCGTGAATGTATGTATATACGCAGGCACACATATTATGACAGAGGATATACGTAAACCCGCATAGAACACAGCATTTGAACGTGTTGAAGCAACGCATCCAACGTTGCTTCTCCCAACCATTATCTCGCTCGACCCGCGATTAGAACCGAGAATATCGAGATATCTAGAGGTGCGCTATCAAATATTGTGCGGTCAAACATTCACGAAGCATTGCACCCGTAGCAAGTTTGAGTTCGGATTTTGGTTGTGATAGCGTGCCAAACTATCCCCGACAAAGATCTTCCACAACTAGCCGGTTTAATTCTAGAGACAGAGAGCTTCTCCTTCTAGTCCGTTTCGATGTATTCCATTTGAAATCTACGCGAAATGGAACGCTTCTTGAAAGCGATTATTATGCATTTAGGAAAGAATATATCAAGTCGAATTCTTTTTTTCTTTTTATTACAATATAATGAAGCTTATATATCATAGATAAGTTATAACTACTTGTTAATAAGTGATACAATTTTATCAACGTCATCTATCATATATTAAGATTCTTGTTGTTATTATAAAAAAAGTTACTTACGAAATAATTCATCATTAATTCGTAAATATCTAACTCTATGGTTACATAGATTGCATCTGTTTATCTAGATAGTTTTATGAAACAAAGTATCGTTAGTGCAAAAGGGTCTATACCATTTTTTACATTATTTCTTACTATCGTAAGGTTGGATAACAAGAATCATTAGATGATTAGTCGTTATTTTTTCATTAGAAAAATTTGTCTATTAAGGTATCTTGGAGGAAGATCGATCAATGGGATAAGAACTCTCCAAATGATGCTTAGGAATAGCTTAAGGCAAGACTAAAGTAGATCAAAACAACAAAGTAACACCGTCATGATGTTCTTCTGTTTATTCGAAGATTTCGACAGAAATCCAACCTTCCTCGTCATGCCTTTTTCGTTGTTGTAATACAGAACCTCAAAGAACGATGATTAATAACCTCACAATTCAACACTAAGCGTAGAGAGTGTAGACGAGGTCAGAGACCATAATATGGACTCATGATGGAACGTCGACGTTGAAAGGCGTATCGATCGAAGGGCAACAACCCGAAGAGGAATAATAAAAAGTTGAGAGAATAAAAAAATATGATTCTTATATTTTTAAGATCGTTGCACACCGTGATATCTATACCTTTACAATTGTTTCTTCCTTAAAACATCCATCCGTTAATTATCTCATCTATATCGAATTAATAAAATTGTAATGAACATCAGAAGAAATGAACATTCGTACAACAAATCGATACATCTAACTCTTTCGTAACAAACGAATTAACAACGTTCGAAAGGTTGTTGTATTATACAACGATCTTAAATTAAAAAAAAAAAAACAAAAAAGAAACAATCTAAATTCATAAATTCATAGTGGATATATAATTATAAATAAATTAATATTCATTAAAGTTTGAGCTTCTGTCACAACTATATTTCTATATATTTTTATTCAGTATATGCGTTTAGTATATACAAATAAATTCGATGTGGCTGTTATGATATTATAGTGTCTAGTATTATATAAAACGATAAATTGTAATTTCATTCCCAGTATTCGCACACGTTAATCTTCATACGAGACAAAGAGGTCTTTCCATGATGCAAATTTACCTTTAGAGAAACATCAACGTCCGAAACCCTTTTCAGTATCCAAGCAAAGAGCTTTTACGTCGTTGCGTATTTCCGTTATCACACACCGCGTAAGTTCTTGAGGTAACTATAGTAAATCGTAGGAACGAGAAAGGAAAAAGAATTGCATGGCTAG
This sequence comes from Vespula pensylvanica, assembly GCF_014466175.1. Classification (NCBI taxonomy): domain Eukaryota; kingdom Metazoa; phylum Arthropoda; class Insecta; order Hymenoptera; family Vespidae; genus Vespula; species Vespula pensylvanica. Next base: position 2,662,750 of record NC_057692.1, on the reverse strand, counting down.
GGCGACATTCGATGATGGTGTCGGCTCTTTTATGATTATTTTAACCAAGTCGTGTAGCTTTTTGTTACTGTTGTCCTCTCAGCGAGTTATTTGTAAAGTAAATAATAAAGGAACTATCGTACGTGCGATAAGAACAACAAGAAGTGAATCTGTAGTAGAAGAGAAAACCTTTTGCATAAAACGTGAGCGGTTTGTTTTGCATATCTTTCCACTTTGTTGTCGTATGTACATACATTCACTCGTGTCTCGACTTCAGCGTGGAAGATTTGCAATGTCACTATGTATCTTCTGTCTCTTTCTGTCTTTCTCTCTCTTTCTCTCTTTCTTTCTCTCTCTCTCTCTCTCTCTCTCTCTCTCTCTCTCTTTCTCTCTCCTTCTTTCTCTCCCTCCCTATCTCTATCTCTTCTTTTTCTTTTCACTACGCATTCATCCAACTGTACCAACGCCACGTGAGAAAAATCGATATTCGCATCAACGTCTCTTTCGCTCCATTCGAAAGCGACGAGTAAAGAAAGCAACATGTAATATAGAAGGTGGATCATTTAAATGGAAAGATTTGAAAGAACATGTTCATTATTTGTGAACGAAGAGAACAAAATTATTCAAGAAAAAATCAGATCATTTAATGATACATAAAATAATAATAGATTTGTTCGTATAGAGAATAGTTATTTTATTTTCCTTTTTTTTTTCTTGCATGGTTGTAAGTATTTTCTATACTACCGAACAGAATATATCACGGATAAACGATATGGCAAAATTCGTTGCTATGAAATATCTATTTCGTTAATGATTAATATGACGCTCCAAATGAACGTGGTTGAATTTCTACGTGTGTTCCTTAAATCAGAAACAGAAACCGGAACGATGAATTCCCGACGGAAGGCGCCATCGCAAGTCTTCGAAAGTGAATCCAGGGAAACTACTCTCTCGCTACAAGGAGGGTCCTTAATTATGGCAGTATTATCCGTGGTAGAACGTAGACACTTATCCACTGTCTTCGTACTCGTACTCAAGCTCGCGAGAGCTTATTCATTCTCAAGGAAGCGGAGTAATCATTTCGCGCTACGTAGGTATAATATCTCAAGTTTAATTAGTCGGTCGAAAAGACAAGAAGATTGAAAAGCTGTCATTTAAATTTAATATTAAATCTATTCAATATAACTTTGACAAAAGTTCGATTGTTCTTTTCTGATTAGACAAACTTTAAAGAAGAGGAATCAACGATCTTCTATATGCTATATGTTATACATTACATATTATGTTTTTAAAGAAATAATTTTTATGTATAAATGTACTTATGTTAACTAATACTTTAAGTAATATCGATTAACGTAAATCGACTACTTCGCCAAATCGGTGCTCTTAAACAGTAATTTATTATTCAATAAGTAGTACATGTTGAACACCCAGGTATACGAATCAAGTCCTAGGTAATATTGTTGTTAAATATTACCATCGTTCGAGATAAAGCGATGGAGCACTTTGCAAGGATTTACATGTTAAACATTTAAATCGCTTATCTAATGTATGATTTATGCTCACTTCTTTTTATTTTATTTTGTTAATGTTTATCTTATACGTTAATAAAGATTTCCATAATGTTATTACAGTCTCTGTAAGAGCATGATATTTTTATAATTATGAATACTTGTTTCATTTTATTCCATCATGAATTATACACATACGTGCATGTTATATTTGTTAATAAAAATAAACCAAAACTTTATTATAATTTTTATCTTTCATGATTATAATGTGATTTACAAATATTTTCTGAATTTATAAATGAATTTTCATTAACCAGAATCAACTGTTCTATTTTATTTCTTTTTACTCATAAATCATTACAATCAACTAGCTATTACGTGTAAATTCGTCCAATTGACTGTTAACATTTGCCAAAAATGTTCGAAACGTGAAGGGTTAATCCGGAGTTGCGACAGCGACTCGTTAAATACGTGCCTGACCAATAATCGACTTGACTACTACTGTATATGTACGCACATGTGTATGTACATAATGCGCGTCTAACCGGTGCAAGTCTTTAATCACAAATACAGCTATTTTATTATTACCACTGTCATATTTTTACCAGTTTGGTTGTTCTTTTAATTAACATTATTATATACATGTAGACCAATTTGTGAACGTTATATAAATAGAACAGAAACATTAATTCGATGATAATTACATTATTTTCTATATACATATATTTTTTTTTTTAACAATGTTGATTTATTTCAAAATATTTAAATGACTTTTTATTTTTATCGAAAGATCAATATTAATAAATTTCTTCTTAGTGCAACGTCCAATGATAATAATTATCATCGTCGACTTTGATCTTGTAAATGTTACATTAAAAGGATTCTTCTTGTGTTACTCGATTAAAAAGCTAATTATGGAAACGACTATGGATAAAACTAAAATTGATCGCGTCGAATCGTAATTATTTTCATGTCATGTCCCGGCTCCACAAAAATGAGTTGCATGTAACTTCGATAACTACGTATCGAACGTCACAAGCGATTATCATAGGACGCTTCGTGAATAATTTTCTAGGCGTCTGGTATCGAGCGTTCCCCTTCGAACCTTCGAAGCATCAAGTTGCCCGAGCATGGCACAGAAAGTTTCTGACGTGCCAGCCAATCGTAGCAGTGATTTATCAATTTCGAACCAGCGTATTCTGAAGTAACCGAATTTTCGAAGGTTTCCTTATAAGAGACCACCTTTCCGTTATACGTTTTACAATCTACGTCGTGCGAAAATGTTCTACCTTATATTTTCCATACTTGACATTTTATACAATATGGTACGTCTAATTTTATCATCTTCATATTTTATTTACAAATTTAAAATATTTATTCATATTACGCTTACACTCTATGTAACATTATTTCCATTATAAATATCACAAAACAAATGATATATATTTTAACATATTTTCTTCTTAAAATTCATAACATTAATCTTTCTTTATAATTTCGTTATAATTTCGACGTGAAATATATGATAACGAATCTATCTATTTTTTATTGAAAAAAGAAAAAAAAGAAATAGAAAGAAGTGTGAAAAGTAATCGTGAATATATCGATTTATAGAAGATCGGTCGACAGACAATGGTTCACAAACAATACGTACGTGTATGTCATCTACCTTTCAAATAACCACCACGATCGATCGATTCTAATGTCATTATTCTCCTCGACTTGTTTCTCAATTTATATGTGGGGGGTAGAGGGGAGTGAGAGAGAGAGAGAGAGAGAGAGAGAGAGAGAGAGAGAGCTGGAGGACAAAAAAGAGAAGAAAAATATGGAAAAACAAGCAAGTGTCACGAAATGACACGTGTATATCCACGTGTATTATACGTTCCATTATGTAAACGAACGAATCAGTGACAAGGACGATAACGTTTGGATGAAATCGATAGAAGCGTCCATCGCGATAACTAAAAGCAACCACGGAGAGCAAATTACCGCGTGCATTATTTGAATCATCGGGAATGGAACGATAAAACGTGGCCGAACACGGAAAACTCGTAACAAACGTATATTCTACGTATACCGCGAGGGTAGACCGAACTAACCAACCTTTAGCAGGGCCTTTTCCTCTGACATGTTGGCGTTGATGGTGAAACCACGTCTACCGCGTGACAAACGAAACGCTATCAGCGCGATGTCTCGTTCACGATAGAATCTCGTTTTTCCTAGTACTCGTCCACGTAATTACTCGTGTACTGATTAAACTAAACGTAACATGTTCTTCGAAACAAACGAACAAATCGACACCGTTTGAAAGTGGTGACCGAAACAGTTTGAAACTGTTTAGAAAGAGTTAATTATACGACAATACATTTCAGTACGTGTAAATATAATTTATTTAAATGTATTTATTCGAAAGAAAGGATATATCAATATGTGTGATAATTAAATAACGAAATTATAGATATAGGTATAATTAGATATACTGTAATAATTACAATTGGTATTAATATTAAAAGTACTGCGAAGTAATTTAGATAGCTAGTATCAAATTTTGTAATTATTAATATCATTATGATCTAGTATAAGAGGAGAACTCGAATGAACTGATATATATATATATATATATGATCAAAATACATTGGTAATTCTAATGTTAACGATATTTACGAACACCCATCAATTTGATAAAAATTAGATTTTATACAAAGTAAATAATATATGTTTCAATAAAATGATTTCAATATAAATAACTATACAAACGATGTCCATAAATCTAAAGTTAATAGTAACGGCAATACAATATTATTTATATATATATATATATATATATATATATATATATATGTATGTATATTTATATAGCTGATGATATGGATTTGAGATTTTGATTTGTTAACACTCTCTCTCTCTCTCTCTCTCTCTCGTTTTCTAATTCGCACACGATATATATAGTAGTATGTGTATATGCATACGTGTCTCGAGACGAATCCAATGCGTACATAAACTTAGACACAGAGAGACACGAAGCCAGGATATACCACCGTTATCGATTAGACACCCGATAAAACGAACACACAAGCACACATAGTCCAGGACGCACGTGCGTGCGCGTTAGCCTTTGTTCCTGCACCTACTGCGCACGACAGATTCATACATTTCCGTGACAGAATTTATCCTTAAAGGAGAAAATTTTTATTATATTTTTTTTTTGACAGATACATTTCTCAATTATATTTATTTGTTTGTTTGTTTGAACTTGTGTCGTAAAGAAATTTAATGAATGGAATAGGAATATAATTATCGATTAATAAATTTCTCAAGAATTTTCTTAATGAAATGTTGAAGAAAGAAGTTCTGATTCTTTCGAAACGGTGATAACATATCTCAACTCATATGTAACATGATGGACATATATGATCGTGATTGAAAGCTGAATCACGTCAGCTATAAAAAAATACGAGTCGTGATCGATCACACAACTTTTTTTCAAATATCTTTTTATTTTTTCCACTACGAACTGTCGCGTCGTTTCGCGTGTTACGTGGTCACAAAAATAACGCTCGCTTATTGGATGATCGGACAAGCTTCGATCCGTATAACAACGATAACCCGGTTCGATGGTTTCCGACGTATGACGATTCATTGGGTGATTAAAAGACGAATGACCCGTCAACGTCGCAAACTCGACTACGTAAAAATATTGAAATAACGTGATAGTTTTTAAATTTCATCACCTACATATATAAAAGGTCCTGTTGCATCTTGTTTAATCAACGATGCAAGGATATTTTGGATTTTTGTTTTCTTTTTTCTGTTTTTAATTTTTATATAACCGATTTTGAAATTTTCATCAACTTTCAAGTTCCATCTACCACTTTCGGTTCGATAGATTTTTAAAACGAGAAATATTAAAAATTTCGAAATATTTTATTTATCTATGTACGCGTCCATGTTGCTCGTGCGTAAAGAATCTATTAATTGATAAAAAAGGATTAATTCAATATGAAATAATTTTTCAAATATTAAAAATCTCTTGTGGCTTCGAAGGACGAAATCATTCGCTCGAGTCAAAAATCGAAAAACTGCTTCCTCTTTACTGAAGTTGAATTCTGTTGGTAAGTATTGATTCCCTACGTTGCTCTGTTCACGGCGTGCACTTAATCTTGCATCTCTCTCTCTCTCTCTCTCTCTCTCTCTCTCTGTCTCTCTGTCTGTCGTTCTGTTCTAGCTATATTGACGGAAGCTGCGCAATACCAATCGTATTTCTATGTAACTTTTTTCTCCTTTCCTAATTACGAAACTTACTATACTCATATATATATATATATATATATATATATATATATATATATATATACGTATATTTTTTTGTATTTTATTTTTTTTTTTTTACTTTTATTTTAATCAAGTTATTACAATATTCGTGATATATTTTTTAGATCATTGATAAATAAAAAATTCATAGTCAAACTGTGTTAAATATTACAAAAAATTAATTATATATTTATACGAAGGAATCTTTTTTAGATTATTTATATATTCGTCTCAAAAATTCCTTAAAACCGAAATAAACCAGTCGACGGAACGTTTTATTAATCGATAAATAAATCAGAATATTTGTAAACGAAATAAAATTGCAATGAACATCCTTTTGTTTCTATAGCATTTAATTGATGTAACGTATCGTAAGATGATAGCAAGTTGCTTGATAGGTATGATATGACATTGACAAAATAATTATTATTTTTTGAATTCGTGATGTTGAGAAATGGTTTTGAAGGATCTCGCGAAACAGAGTAACTATTTTACATCCACCGAAGCTCTATAACAAAAGAGAGTTGAGACGAAAACTTGAGACGCTCTATGGGAAACCAAAATAATGTCTTCTGTGGCACATAGACATATATGTATACATATATGCGCACATACAGACGGACTACATATCTTGCTACCATTGCAGCTCTTTCACAAAATTTACGATGTGTAAATGGAATGTGCGCTTAGGGAATTTCGCGATCTGAATCGAGTAACCTTCCTTTAAGGTTTTTCGGTTTACGACGCTAGTTAGATATATATCGCAGCTCTGAAAATAGATTGCCTTACGAAGGTAGTGATTTCTACGGAAAAGGAAATCCTTCGAAGAAGGAAGAACGATTTCTTATCGTTAGCTTAGTAACGATATCTTCTACGAGATACTTACGAAGAATTAAAGATTATTCAATTTATGCCGATAGAACCTATCATCGTTTAATCGTATTTAATATGGTCAATTATGAAGGCATATAACTTTTTAATATGCATGTATTCAATATGTATTCAACTAAAGTATCACAAAGGTATCGTTTAAATATCATTCATGGAGATTTACAATTAAATTTGATAAGCTGTATTTTTGGGATATTTTTATTACATAATTTTTTTTTCTGTTGAAGAAACGAATACTTTAATAACTAAATATTAACGATCAGATTAGGATTTACATAAAATAAATACACAGTACTTGACGTCCGAAGCTGTTCAATATGTACTCTCTTTGGCGGATATAAAATGCCTGACTATGCGAGATTTAGAAAAGCTACTTATACGGGATATCCTGCTGAAAGTAGCCGGTTTTCTCCTATCCAACTCCGATAAAAACTGCTCGACGTAGCAGCAATTTTCTACGCCAATATTTGTATTAAGAAAAAAAGAATGATAGTTTGGTAAAAGAAACAAGAATAAAATAGAACAAAAATTTTTTTTTCGATAGAATATTATTTATAATTAATTACAATATGGGAAAGAATGTTCAAGAAAAATGATGTTCTGCAGGTATATATATATATATATATATATATATATATATATATATATATATATATCGTTCTAAGTAACGAAAATATTTTAAATTAATCCACTTAAATTACGTATCTTCTATATATTGGAATAGAAATGTTTCAATATATTTCGTATTCGGATTTTGATGATAATCTTACGGCGATTTTGAAGCGAATGAAAATTCTGAATTACATTTCACTTTGAGCAATGCAAAACTTCATTGCGAGCTCTATGCGAAACTTAATTTACGGTTTGCAATCAAGCACTCCAGATAGACATTTCTATCGACTCTTTGAACAGATCTTTATACGTTTCAAGAAGTTTCTCAATTTTCACGAATTTGTCGATAACATTAAAACGTATAAGTGAAAACGATTACGATAAATACTTCAAAGTAAATTTTGATAAAGATTTCTACGATAGAACAAAATTAATAAAAGTTGTTTTCCTTTTTTTTCTTCGTATCATTTATTGGTTTGTCCTTTTATTTGGCAAGATCTGTATTTAATATATATCTTCATAAATTTATAAGGAATGTACATACATTTGTGGTTTTTTCTTTTCTTTATCTTTTTTTTTTACTTTAACAGAAAAAGATAAAGAAAATATGGTTAACTATACGATTCTACCGTTGTAACTTTAGCAATTAGTCAAAAAATATAACTATAGAAACACAAATTTAATACTGTATTGCCGATATCCGAAAACTGTCGATAACCCGATAACCGATCGACTAATTGACAAATTTCTCCCAGCGGAGGTAGAAGGAAGTAATCGAAATTCTATGCAAATTTTTGCTGAGAACACTAGCAATATATTCAGAGAAGCAGCCGTAAGACCTGATGCCATGTAAACTGTGTTATTAACCAATTAGTAAGAATATGATGTGGAATGGTTATATTATAGTATCAATGCAATATTTCATCGGTAATATTTCGTTTGAAATTTTCTTCCGTACTATTGACGTTAATGATAAACTAACAATACGATGTCAATTTTGTGTGAAGTAAAAGAATCTAATGTTTCTTCGAAATTCGATTAACTCGAAGCTCAATTGAAAAGAGAGATGGAAGGATAGAGACAAAGAGAGAAAAAGAGAGAGAGAGAGAGACAGAAGAAAATATCTACGATGGTACGTTGGTACAAGGTAGATTATAGAAACGTACTTCTTGTTTATGCCACACTGGAAGTTTCCTTCCATTAGCGCGACATTATAAATTACGTTTTACCAAGTTCGAAAAATGTCCAAAGCAGAGTAGCGTGCGAGAATAGCCGAGAAAGTTCTTGAGTGGTGGCCGCTTTTGTATCGTGCTCCTTGCGAGAAAAGAAAGAAAGAAAGGAAGAAAGAAAGAAAGACAAAAAAAAAAGAAAAAAAGGAAGAAAGAAAGAAAGAGGGAAGAAGAAGAAGAGAGAGAGAGAGAGAGAAAGAGAGAGAGAAGGATAGAGAACTTCCCACAACAGTAGAAGTATACAAAATTTTACGGGGACTTTCACGAAAAACAATTCGGTTCCGTTTCGGCGAATCTCTTTCAAAGTACTGACTTGGACCACGAACTACGTTTAAACACGGCCAAGTTGCACGACTTTATAGCGAGATAGATAAAAACTCATCGGTTTGCTACCATAAAACTCAACGGTCAACCATCTTTTACTCTTATTCGTTTCAACTAGAATTTTTATATCTGAGGGTTAAAACATTTTTGAGTTCGATTTTCATGAATTCTTTCGAGTCATACTATAATCGGATAGTATGTTCATAACTTTATGTATAGGTATTTGTATATAAGATATGATTATACTATTGCATTATTATATTATTTACTCGTACTATATTTACGTTATATTTATATAATAATTGTGTTAATAGATTTACACATATTTTTATGAACGTATGTCGTTATACATTACGCTCATAAAATGACGAACATAAAAACGCTTAGGTGGTATAAGTATGTACAATATACCTACTTGTTCAGTATACGTTTTTAAGAACAGAATTTTCAAAATGCTTCGAGGAAAAACGTGTTACCCATAATAGTCTCGTAAAAAAGAACGTTAAATAAAGAGGTACTTCAATATCGTGCACCGTAATTAACGGAAGTAGCTCTAATGCGGAAGGTAGAAAGAAAAAAAGAAAGGCACAAAAAAATGTTATACTTTTTTCGTATTCCTATGTCTGATAGTTTCGATATGCATACGTTTAAAATCTATTAATAATAAAATAAAGATATGATCTATTACCGTTTAATTAATTTTTCGTAAAACGTAGAAAATAATATATACATGGAATATAACATTTGCTAATTACTACGAAAAAAAATATATATATATAAGACGATTTAACTGTTGTAATTATTAAACTTTTCAGAAATATATTTAACTTATATTTTTTAATACTTCACTCATAAACGACGATCGATCTCTGTGAAAATATTATAATATCGTATAAGCGTGTAATTGAACAACGATATTATTCGATGAATGGAATATCGTCGTCCTTCGAGGGATTTTTAATAAGTTTAAGAAATGACAAAAGCAAGTAGAAATTGTCCCTGTCATGGGACATAGATATTTATTAAAATTCCTTCAAAAGTTATCTCAGAGAAGGATACCTTAGAGAAAAGAGTCGAGACGTTTCTGTCACTAGCGAAACGTCCGGTTCGATAATCGTGAAACTTTCCGCTCCGGAATTCTCGTTAGTGGAAGGTGGAATCTCATACGCATCGTCCGTCTTCTCTTCGCAAATCGCCGGACATGAATCATTTTAACGACTTTTATTGTACCAACTTTTTTTATTATATTTTTTATTTTTATACCATGAAAACTTGACTTTTTATTTGTTCGGGTCTTTAACTTGAAAGTAGAGAAACTTGCTGCACATATATTTCAAACGAGTTCGATAATCTTTCTATAAGTAGAAATTAATGATACTACAAACTATGTCTATAGCATTGTTGACTTCTGATCTGATATATAAAGTATTGTATATAATATAGTATCGTATATTTAAGACATTTACGATAATCTGATAAAAAAAAGTCATGAATAGAAATTATACATTTGATAATCGGCAATAAATAACGATGATAAAAATAATTGGCGAAATATTTTCTATCGATAAAAAAGCAACGTAGCCGTAAATAGAATCAAAACGGATCAAATAGTATCGACCAAGGTCGAATAAGATCGAATAAGATCGAATAGGACCGAATAGGATCGAATAGGATTGAATAGAATCAAACGGGACAGAATGGGACTGAATGGGATCGAACTGGATCAAATAGTATCGAATAGGATCGAATAGGACCGAATAAGACCAAATAGAACTGATACAGAATAGGACAGAATAGAACTATAAAGTAAACAAACTGTTAGATATGAAACTAGTAATGTACAGAATATCTAAATAAGATACTAATACTGGTATAAATTTTCTTTGTCATATTCAATCCTATTCGATTCGATTCGGTCCTATTTAGCCTTATTCTATCCTGTTTGGTTCTATTCGATTCTATAGGTTCTTATTTGACCTTAATGGAACCTATTCGATCTAATTTGACCCTGTTCGCTTTTATTCGACCTTATTTGATTTTATTCGATTTTATTTGTTCTTATATTACCCTTTCTTCACGAGATATGAAAAAATACTATTTCATTAAACTTCTTTATGATCTCTCAATGAGGCAAACAAACTTTTGGATATGATGTACATACATAATAATGTACACAATGTTTTAATGAGAACATTTTCTTTATGAATATAATTATTAATGAATATTAAATATCCGTTATATCTTGCAGGTATTATTTTTTATATAAGGAATATTGTGTTTATATATAATAGTATACGAACGCGTGGGAAAAGCTTTTGAATTTTTATGGAATTTGAAAGTTTTCAACATGGTAGATAGTTACTTTAAAATAGATTCTGAAACGTAACAAGTTTTGAAGTCAATGAATTCGAATGGTTTGCAACATCGACGATCACTCGATAAGATTTACAATGTTTCCGGTTTCCAAAGACGTTCCCGATCAAGAATGAAGATTTCTGAAACGACATTGACTCTTTTCGTGAACATTTCCCTCGCTAGCTTAATAATAAAGTTCCTCCCTGTCGCATTGGGATCCGAAAAGTGAGCCCCTTTTCTTCTTCTTCTTCTTTTTTCTCTTTTTCCCTCGTGTTTCCCATTCTCTCGTCTTTCTTTCTCTCCCTCGCTCGTTATCTTTAATCCACCGTTCTGAAACTTTCGTAAGAAGCTTATGCGACAAGGTTTTCCGCTAAAGTATCCTTTTCTAGGGAGCGAAACGATCGTTACCGGTAAATGACATATTTCCTCCCTTGACGTTCCCGTTAGCGCGGCAAAGCTGTTTCGTTCGAATTGAAACTGTTAAACGTGTAAATTATTTCTTTATGGTCATTATTTAATAACAACGATATCAACTTCAAAACTTTTATACCTTAATGTACTTCGTTATACAATTAATAATCTTAAAATATAATAAACTGTATATAAAGATATAAAACACATAAAAATTTGATAAATAATCGAATTAACGGAACAATTTAGAACGACGTAAATTTTTTTTCTTTTATTTTTTCTTTTATTCTTTTAAATCAATTTTTTTAAGTTTTCCTATTGAATCAAAATCTGTGAGGATTTTTTTTTATTAAAGGAGAACCGCGTGTTTTTGTTAGTATGCATCACGTTTATATATATTATATATATATATATATATATATATATATATATATATTCAATGTAAACCCGAAAGAATTGTAGAATTCGCAATTAGAAACACTTTCTGTTCGACGTGACCCTTCGAAGCTCTTACGTTTGTTTCTAATCTCTGTGTCGGTAGTTACGCAAACGTTTTGAGAGATAATGTTCGCTTAGCTTGCCCTCGTGCGACAGTTAAACGTCAGTTTGCGCGTTTGTGCACGTGCCGTTACTATCGGTTCTTGCTTTGGTTACCTTCTCCAAATAGAATATATAGAGAATTTCACGTAGAACAAATCATTTTGCGTGTATTTTGTCTTAACTAGCTTTCGATTATGTATAAATAAACTTTCTCGTTCGTTTGACTCTTCATTCATTCTTATTTTCTAACGAAGATTGTTTATCGAACAATTCACCCCTTCTTTTTATTACTTTGACATCATATATACAGGACTGAAAGACGATCGATTTTTTTTTTTATTTTTCATCTGGTATATACACCGTTTGCTTAATTAATTTTCCTCCTTTTTCTTTCTAATAATAACTCTTTTCGATATTTTCTTTTTAATAGGTACACGACTTTATTCCTGTAACAAGTATTCGGTTAACTTCTTTTTTCGATATTCTATTCTCTATGGAAAAGAAAACAAAATGTTTGAAATTTTCTTTTTAATTTTTGTTCCCTTCCTTTTCAAATCGATCCTTCCGACGTCTCACGTTCTATCTATTTTCTTTTCTTTTCTATAATATTTTAATTGAGCTTTTTATATCTCCTATATCATCCTTTTCTTTCCTAGGTTCTCTTTTTCCTACTTTGATGAGTTTGTTTACGTCTTGTAGTCGACAAGTTAGTGATCTCTTTCAGTTCCTTTCCTCTTTCCCTAAGATTTTCGTTTTTCTTTCCATCCTTCATATTTTTCATATTTCTTTGCTTTGTCACGGACAAGAGAATGAAAGGAAGGTTATACTAGGGCTTATCGGCCTATAGTAATTACTTAAATGGACTTCCTCGTCTTTATGTATAATATTTTTTCCTTACGTTAATAATACCCCTTTCTTCCTTTTTACTTTTTATGTTTCATGCATCATCAGCCAAGCTTATCTCCATTAATTTCTGGTTTTCGGTTCTTTTATACTTTCTCCCGATTTTTTTCCTCATTAAAATCACATCGAATAACATGATAATTGAACGGTTTTAAACAAACGATCTTATGAATAATAATGTGTGTGTGTGTTCGTTCACGAATGCGTGTGTTTCTCCTGAAGAAAAAATCAAAATCTTTTCATCCTATTCTTTTGTTCAATTCTTAAGACTTGTCAAGTACCACGGAAAAAATAAGGAGAAATGAGAATAAGAGAGAGAGAGAGAGAGAGAGAGAGAGAGAGAGAGAGAGAGAGAGAGAGAGAGAGAGAGAAAGAAAAAAAAGAGTTAATATCTTTGCTATGAAATCTCGTGGGACAGTTTCGAACGCCGTCCGATAATCGACAGACATCGACGCTTCCTCGAAACAACTTTTCCCAGGCGGATAAGTAGAATTATCGATAACTCGTTCTCAGTCGTGGTCTCGTTTAACGAGCCACCTTTACCACACTATGCCGGCGACCATTGCTCTGAGTTCTCTTAACGATTTTAACGATGTCGTGGACAAAAGTTCGCATCTCTCTCCCTCTCTCTCTCTTTCTCTCTCTCGTATACGTGGAAACAATGCAATTGCGAAATGAGTCCAAGCGAGTCCACCCCGTGCTTTCACTCGTTCTATCTCTATCTCTATCTCTATTTCTATCTCGTTCTCCTTCTCTCTCTCTCCCTCTTTCTCTCTCTTACTCCGGAAAGCTTTGCGCGCGCTACCTCGTGAAATATTATAGGAGAACTTTGCCAATTTATTCGTGGACCGTCCATGTCGGCAACTTAGTCAGGCCAGGACGGCAGCCAGTGCAATCCGGCTAGCTGAGAATGCTTCTCGTTAGATAGATAGAGGTAGAAAGAGAAAGAGAGAGAGAGAGAGAGAGAGAGAGAGAGAGAGAGAGAGAGAGAGAAAGAGAGACTCTGATCGAGATTAAATTGCGATAATTCGATTTCGTCTTTTCACCAATCCTCTTTTAGTAATTCGTAAGAAACGTCATTTTATATTAGATTGTTTGCGTTTCCTCGTTGAAGGAATACTAATGAAAATACTCGATTATATTTAATCTTTGTAGTAAATATATTATAAGTCTTTGTGTTCGTTGATCTATTGACTTTTATTCATTTGGTAAATCAAATTTACGTTGAGTCTTGTAATAATCAATTAAAGTTAATAATAAAATTTATTATTATATTTTTTATTCAATAATTCATATATGTTAGTAAACGAATATTATATAATGATTCGAAATGAAATTCAAGGAGAGATGAAAAAATGTTTATTCATCGTTTGAGGATTTTGTTGGTTAACGCAATTACAGATGACACGTTTTTATTTAGAATTTATAACAAAAAAATTTTTAATCGTAGATATATCATTGATTCGTAATTTTTTATCATGTAAAGTAATTTTTTTGAGATTTTGTATGACAAACTTTTCCCTTTTAGGAAATTTCAAATACTGCTTGGCTTCAGTCGACGAGATACACTTAACGAGAGAAAAATAGGTAGACAGTTCGTGCACAGGATACGGTCCTTTTAGCCATAATTTTACTCTCCTCGCAAGTTACTTGCTAGAGAAAGAGTAGCAAAAGCACAGGTGTAAACCTTTGCAACAAGGTTCTCGAACGTTGCCTAAGTTGTACGTTGTCTAAGTTGTACGTTATCTAAGTTATACGGTGCTACTGCGAGAAAACCGGCTTTTCGATCGATCTCAAAGAAAAACCTATTCGAATAAGAGCGTAAGATACTTCGAGTTTGACTTACAATTTGCAGATACTATTTTCCTTAGATAGTTTTACGAATTTATTTTACGAATTTATTGGAAGTTACACACCTCATATCCTAAAATTATTATTTCTATCGCGTCTGACAATTTGATGGACAGATGATTAACAAGAAACAATTTATACGCAATGATATTTCATTTATGTACTTTTAAAATAACAAATAAGCACAATCAGGTGTTTGAATATATCATTATATAATAATTATTATTTCAGTAATTATATTACGAGAAATTTGAAACTAGTTATGTTAAGGGTGTTTCGATAGTTGTAGTGTTCTTCATACCAAAGATAGAATTTAATATAACTCTCGTAATGATGTAACAATACATAGTACTTGTCGATATATTAAAGTCATGATAATAATTATTAATAAATATCTTTAAACTTGTTTCTTAATCCATATTGAAATAGATATATTTGCGCGCAGAAATGGCTTCTCTCGTTGTAATCCATCGATCATCGATTTAGAACGATACGAGCAACGCCGACAAAGTGATATCGATTACATCACGCTCTATGATTCCGTATATAAGCGAGAGTGAACGCGTTTACGGGTAAGTAGGCCATTCTTCCGTCCGTGTCGACACAAAAGCCTCCGAGCCAACTGGCGAATAATGAAGAAGGTTTGAAAAAAGGAAAGAAAAAGAAAGCAAAGAAAAAAAGAAAGGGGGGAAAAAAGAGAGAAGAAGAAAAAAAAGAAACGAAGACGAATCCGAAGTAGAGTTCGCATTCTATGAGGGATAGTTTTTCCATCCGGTTTCTAGCCTCTAATTTTCTCGATATCACACGAACGATCCATCCAGAACAGTATTGTTCGCACGTCGATTACGTTCATTGTTTTTGACGACTAAGCGCTGATGGAAGGAAAAATAAAAGAAAGAAAGAGTAAAAAAAAAAAAGAAAAAAGGAAAAAGCAAGTGGAGATCTAAAACGATTTGTTTTTCAACGAGCTGCAAATTCCCGATGGATCGAAATCTTTCTACCAAATGATTCACGTTCGTAGATAAAATAGCGCGTAATGACAATCGTACGTGCACTTATGCTCGTATATGTATACAGCATAGGTCTCTTCGATATTTCCTTTTTTCTGCTTTTTTTTTGTTTTTTCATATATATTCTTAGTATATGAAATCGATTATAGGAAATATTTTAATCACTTTTGTTATTATTATGCAAACTAATCGATTATATACCTATTTAAGTACACATTAATCCTCGTCAGAAATTACTCCTATAATTATCGTATCGAATAATTAATCGATAAATTAATACGACGATAAACATAGCTAGTAATCGCTAATTCGATTACCATTTCTCCCAGCACTATTCATCCTATGTAAATATATATAAGGGGTAAGTAATTAAGCTCTGATACATTCTCAGAATCTTCGAGAGAAGATATACTCTCTAGATTCTAGAAGTTCTTGTGTGGAACGCGTGGCGAGCAGTATAATCGTCCCGGAAAATTACTCAAGCGTGCAGATTGACCTGCATATCCTTCTAGTCTACTACCAACCAACGAACCCACCGAATTGATGATTCTTGTATCGATAGCTCGAACGTTTCTTCAACTAAAACGCAAACTTTTTTCTATGGCATTGTTCTCAAGGAAACAATAACTTCAACTTCATTTCTTTTTCTTCTTTTCTTTTCGTTTTCAACGAGAATCGAGAGTAATGAATAGTTAATTAATGATTACTTAATATCGTGTAAATTAACAAAGAGCGATTCGTTGATAGAATTCTGAATAATGAATTTATTATTTAACTTTATCCAATAGATATCTATTTTTTTTTTATTTTTTAATTAACGACTTACGTTTAATACATTTTATTGTCTGTATTCTTCCCATTTCTATATTAACCGATTAGCAAATTCGGATATTTTGTTGCTTTAATTTCATTTAAAGTTGAAGATTTCATTAATATTAGAGTCCCTTGAATCTACTCGACAGTGTACATAATCAATACTTTAGATTTCCCTCGGTATCATCAATTTTTATTACTCACGTAGTTTTTGTTTAAAAGAAGAGTTACGGTCTCTAAAAGATAAAACTGATATGAAAGGGGATGTATATTTCTGGTCGTCCTCTCTATTTTTTATATTTGTTTTACAAAGATATGAACAAATAAAGAAACTCAATATCTATACATATTTGTGAAGCGTAAGAAATATTTGTGTAAATGGAATGGAAGGTTTGCGATATTATTTTAGAAACGTGATACTAAAACTCTGTTATTGTTATTTTTCTTTCCTTTGTTTCGTCCAAACTATTTTTTGTCCAGGATTTGGCCATTATTTTTTCTTTCTCCACGCACGATTACGTAACGTTATTACCTCGAATATTTATGTTTTAAAATTTTTTTGGACGAATAACCATAGTAAATCCGAAAAAGAGTTTATATTTCTTTCTCTTCCTATGTTTCATTCGTTGTTTTCTTTTAATATTTCCTTTTCCATCGTATAACGAAGACAGAAATACAATTTTGTCGAACGAAACATATTTTCATACTGTATATTTTTTATTTAAATTTTATCAGACGTTTTCTTTTATTTTATAAAGATAAGACAACATTTCATTCTATAAATTTTCAATTTATATACATAGGTATTCAAAATATTATTTCATTTACTTCATATAGACCTTATCATTCGTAATTTAAAGCGATATCTGAAATATTACAATTTTAAATTAGACGATATATACAGAGTAAAGATATCGAAGAAAATCATTCGGGTGCAAATAAATGCGTAGAACGGTCGTATCGTTCGTAAAGGTTAATTTTCGATTTTCTCTATTTCGATGGAGAAATGATTGAGAATGGTAGCGGGCATTGTGCAAAGAGGAAATCGTCTAATTTATCGGAAGCGAGTTCTCTGCGTGTTCAAACGTACGGATTTTCTCGATTCGGATCGTTTCGCGTCTCGCGGTAGACGGTTCGATAGAGTGCCTGCGGAAATTCGTTATCCAAATTGAGCCTCATTTCGCATAGCTACCTCGAGAACAGACTTCGGAGCTCGACCAATTCGTCGAAATAAATTAACGCGCTGCTCTAATTTTCGTAACGAGCCCGGAGCAATTATATTTCACCTGACTCTTTCTCCTTCCTCTTAATGCGCGCGCATGTACTGCACCTACTTTACCTACTACTACGATACACAGACATACACACGCACACACACACCCGAACACACACGTACATACTTATAAGGGGAGGATTAGAGATGAGAACATCGATATTCTTGTTTATGCCACAATATGGAAGTATACTTCACTCTGACTTTTTCAAGAACTTCAAGATATATTATACGTAGTTGGTAAAGTTTTCTTTTTATTCTTCTTTTCTTTTCTTTTATTTTATTTTCCTTTCTAACAAATTCCTACGAAAAAGAAATATTTGAAAGAACGAAAAAGTCAAGGAAACGTTCCATCTTTTCTTTTGGGAAAACGAAAGTTTATTTTCGTAAATAGTCGATATTTGAGATACGAAGTGACTATATTGAAATCACCTCTGAAGAATATTAATACTTCTTTCAAATCGAATCAAACGATATTCGAGCTAATTCGAACTCTTAAAACTAACGACTCCTTCGATCGGTCTACGAACGTTTCTGCTTTTATTTCGATGTAAATAGTGCGTGAAATCGAATCACACCTGAAGTGCATAGCAACCAGTGGTGAAAGAACCATTAGCGAGAAAATTCTCTAACGAAGGGAGAATGCCGGCGTTGGGAAGGGCTTTCGAAACTCATACCACGAATGGGAAGCAGATTTAATCGATTCGTCTTTTCTGTCTTTCTGGGCTCTCTTCCCTACCGGAAATGGTCACTTATCCGATAAATCGAGAAACGCCGTAGAAAATTTCACTCGTTACGTGATAACGCTTCAACGTCCTTCTTTTCCTTTCTTCTTCCTTTTTCTTTTTTTTTTCCTTTTTCTTCTTTTTTTACTTTTACTTTTTCTTTACTTTTTCTCTCTCATTTTTACAACGAACACGGAATGGTAATTAACTGTTGGCGTATTTCTTTTCAAACGTGTATGAAGATGAGATACTCGACTATCGTCTAAATTATAAAAGCTTTAGTGGTTGTGACTACTCCTCCTTTCATCATCTTGCATATTTTTTTATCTATTTTTTTTTGTACGTAAATATAATACGTACTTGTACGTGATCGTATATATCGAAGTTTCCCACGAGATGAAATGTAAGTACCAACGTGGTAATTCTACCAACTAGCACGTAGATATATAATACATATATTATACACAAGTAATACAGTAGGTATGATTTTCTAAGCACGTAAATACATTTCTAATGTAATTATTGTACGTATTGTATGGAGATGATAATACATATAAATAATAATACATTAATACAATAATATATAAAGGTACATACGTTGTTCGCGCAAATTAAAAGTGGATAAAAGTTTCCTTTAAAAAGAACGAGAGAAAATGATAATAAGTTCAAAGTGCTCTTCATTTTTTTGAGTCAAATATCGTGTTCGCGGTCGTAACGTTTCGTCCGAGAACGCTTTTGCCGCAACATGAAACTCGGTCGGTGTCATTCCGATTACGCTCCGAACTCGATCTTCTCCTACAACGAAAACGACATCGAATAGGATCCCTATTGCGGAATCGCCGTGTAGAGTTCAACGAGGCGTTAGATGCGTCCCACGCGGCATTTTACCCGTGGAAACTATTGATTTCTCCGAATTCGTCGGGTTTTTTTTTCCTTTTCTCTTTTCTTTTTCTTTTTTTCTTTTTTTTTCGATAAATACGAACCTTGCTGAATACCTATTAAGGAATAATTTTTCAGAAAAGTAACGATACATCGATCTACGTTTTCGTACGAATGTTAAATTACACACGTAATTAATAACGAGTTGGGTTAAAAACAATAAAATTGTTTTCTTTTTTTTTAATGTTCAGTACGAGCACACAAAAATGTTTAATTTAATTACATAGACATTACAAAAGAAAGAAAGCAAAAAAGATCGTAACTGTTCAAAGAACTTACTATAATGACGAGAACTAATCTTTCTTAAGGATAATTAATTTGAAAAATGTACAGAGATAAAAATTTCTCCAAGCGAAACTTCAACGTATCTCGAAACTCGTCTATAGAGTACTCCAAACTTTTGACAGGGGGCGTATTTATAAAGAAACTTTTTTTTGTAAAAGTTAAATACGACACGCGATGTTTCGTGAATCTCATTACTCTCATACAACCAGTGCAACTTTTTTACCGAACGTTATCTCACACTTCGTCACGAAATTACCTTCTTCCGATGGTTACAACGTTTTTTCTTTCTCTCTTTTTCTCTTTCTTTTTTTTCTTTTCTTTTTTTACGTAGACTCAATACAGATATTATTATTCGTTTTATATAGAGTAAAGATACCCAAAAAAGTGTGTACTGTTTGCCTAAATCATATAAAAAAATAATAAAAATTAAATTATATAGTTTAACAATTTATTCATTTCATCCAAAGAAGCATGATAATTTTACAAATGAAAAAAGAACTTTCTCAAGAAGCACGCAAACAGATGAGGTACTTTTTGGTGGTCTTAATTGTCTGTAAACTGCAATTATCTCTTAACTAGGTATTATACGGTGTTAGATCAAGATATACTTGTTAGTTTGGCATAGCACAAACTGACGATTCTTGCAACTTCACCATTTAGATTAGTACGTTCGTTTAAAGTCAGTTTTAATTATAATATCTGAGAAACATCAAGCTTTTAACGCGTTATTCTTGATATTTTTATGATTATAAAGATGACAATCGATGCAAGAGATTAATAAGATCAATAATGAAATTCACAAAATCATTTTCGTTTGAATGCAACTTCCTTTTACGAAACATAGTATATAAATAAATTCTTTTATCCGATAGAATCGGTGAACTACATTTTTCCTTTTTCCATTATTTTTTGACAAAAGAATCTCCCACGTATTCCAATAATATTCCGTATGCGATGTCTTGCATAACCGCAAGGAAAGAGATGATGCGTTGGTCATTAACTTATATTTAAACTTTTCTCTTACCATAATGCATCGCTCGGAGGCCGCCCCTTCGATCGAACCACATTGAGCCACATTGAAAGGAATCGATGATTTTCCAGTTCGTGGACATCTCGGTCGACGGGTCGAAATACTTTAGTTCAGAAAGATTTTCCAATGCCATTCTCATGATATTTTTCTATACGGAAATTGATTCTGTGAAAATAGAAATATGATGCAAAGTAAAGACTCGTTCTATTGTTAGTCATTTTGTTTCGAGCAAATGATATCAAGAATTATATATTCCAGCGTGTCTTTTAAAAAAGTACTTATCTACATCACAGATATAATTTGATAGTCATCCTTTGCTTTACATCGTATTTTTCTTTCTTTTTTCTTTTTCTTTTTCTTTCTCAAAATTAGTTTCTTTCGTTGTGTAATACGTAGTATAACATTGTCTTTGATGTCCGTTATTTAACAAAGATGATTAGTAGATTGTATTATAATTCCAAGAATAGAATAATATGTATTCGTGTGTGTTTCTACTTTGCGCATGGACATCGTATTTCCATAGTAACACTATCATGTCCAACTCTTCTCCTATGGCGATTCGTACCGTTCCCGAGTGAATCTACTAGATCTTAATTATCGGTAAACGGATTTCACCGTCTCACGTTCTCCTCGTGCAAGTCAGCAATGGAAAGAGAAAGAGAGGAACCACGATAACTTCCAGTGCGATTTATATCTGATTAGACAGGAAAACGCTTCGATTGCGATCCTGTTGAATCTATTGAAGATTCAATGAGAGAGAGAGAGAGAGAGAGAGAGAGAGAGAGAGAGAGAGAGAGAGA